>NC_041397.2:98685809-98715809 GCF_900747795.2 Erpetoichthys calabaricus | reverse complement strand
TTGTTATTCTTGTGTATTTTAAACCTCCACTTCACAATTGTTTTAAGGATTATTTATTTAAACATTTATTGAATGCTCTACTGCACTTTGGACACCTGTTTTGATTCTTTTAATAATCAGTTATATTATTTACCAGTGTTATTTATTAAAGGTAGACTACAGTATATATAATTTATCAGTGTTATTTGTTAGGAAAATTGATTTTTATGTTAATATATTTGGGGTGCGGATATTTAAATATATATCGCGGATTTTTCGCTGCTTCGCAGGTTTCTGAGGACAATGGGTCTTTTAATTTCTGCTACATGCTTCCTCAGTTGGTTTGCCCAGTTGATTTCATACAAGGGACGCTATTGGCAGATGGCTGAGAAGCTACCCAACTTACTTTTCTTTCTCTCTCTCTTGCGCTGACTATCTGTGATCCTGACGTAGGGGGTGTGAGCAGGGGGGCTGTTCGCACACCTAGACGATACGGACGCTCGTCTAAAAATGCTGAAAGATTATCTTCACGTTGCTACCTTCTGTGTGCAGCTTTTAAGTATGTTGCATGGTGCTTCACATACTTAAAAGCTCAAAGAGCACGTATTGATTTTTTTATCTGTCTCTCTCTCTCTCCCTGCTCCTGACGGAGGGGGTGTGAGCTGCCGCCTTCAACAGCTTTGTGCCGCGGTGCTTCGCATACTTACAAGCCAAACAGCCCTATTGATTTGTTTGCTCCTTTGAAGAGGAAGATATGTTTGCATTCTTTTAATTTTGAGACTGAACTGTCATCTCTGTCTTGTCATGGAGCACAGTTTAAACTTTTGAAAAAGAGACAAATATTTGTTTGCAGTGTTTGAATAACGTTCCTGTCTCTCTACAACCTACTGTGTTTCTGCGCAAATCTGTGACCCAAGCATGACAATATAAAAATAACCATATAAACATATGGTTTCTACTTCGCGGATTTTCTTATTTCGCGGGTGGCTCTGGAACGCAACCCCCGCGATGGAGGAGGGATTACTGTATACATATACATCCATCCATCCATCCATCCATCCATTGTCTCCCACTTATCCGAGGTCGGGTCGCGGGGGCAGCAGCTTGAGCAGAGATGCCCAGACTTCCCTCTCCCCGGCCACCACTTCTAGCTCTTCTGGGAGAATCCCAAGGCGTTCCCAGGCCAGCTGGGAGACATAGTCCCTCCAGCATGTCCTGGGTCTTCCCCGGGGCCTCCTCCCGGTTGGACGTGCCCGGAACACCACACCAGGGAGGCATCCAGGAGGCATCCTGATCAGATGCCCGAGCCACCTCATCTGACTCCACTCAATGCGGAGGAGCAGCAGCTCTACTCTGAGCCCCTCCCGGATGACTGAGCTTCTCACCCTATCTTTAAGGGAGAGCCCAGACACCCTGCGGAGAAAACTCATTTCAGCCGCTTGTATTCGCGATCTCGTTCTTTCGGTCACTACCCATAGCTCATGACCATAGGTGAGGGTAGGAACATAGATCGACTTGTAAATTGAGGGCTTTGCCTTATGGCTCAGCTCCTTTTTCACCACGACAGACCGATGCAGAGCCCGCATCACTGCGGACGCCGCACCGATCCGCCTGACTTTCTCACGCTCCATTCTTCCCTCACTCGTGAAGAAGACCCCGAGATACTTGAACTCCTCCACTTGGGGCAGGATCTCGCTCCCAACCCTGAGAGGGCACTCCACCCTTTTCCGGCTGAGGACCATGGTCTCAGATTTGAAGGTGCTGATTCCCATCCCAGCCGCTTCACACTCGGCTGCGAACTGATCGAGAGAGAGCCGAAGATCACGGCCTGATGAAGCAAACAGGACAACATCATCTGCAAAAAGCAGTGACCCAATCCGGAGTCCACCAAGCCGGACCCCCTCAACACCCTGGCTGCGCCTAGAAATTCTGTCCATAAAAGTTATGAACAGAATCGGTGACAAAGGGCAGCCCTGGCGGAGTCCAACTCTCACTGGAAACGGGTTCGACTTACTGCCGGCAATGCGGACCAAGCTCTGACACCGATCGTACAGGGACAGAACAGCTCTTATCAGGGGGTCCGGTACCCCATACTCTCGGAGCACCCCCCACAGGATTCCCCGAGGGACACGGTCGAACGCCTTTTCCAAGTCCACAAAACACATATAGACTGGTTGGGCGAACTCCCATGCACCCTCCAGGACCCTGCTAAGGGTGTAGAGCTGGTCCACTGTTCCGCGACCAGGATGAAAACCACACTGTTCCTCCTGAATCCGAGGTTCGACTATCCGATGGACCCTCCTCTCCAGAACCCCTGAATAGACTTTTCCAGGGAGGCTGAGGAGTGTGATCCCTCTGTAGTTGGAACACACCCTCCGGTCCCCCTTCTTAAAGAGGGGGACCACCACCCCAGTCTGCCAATCCAGAGGCACTGCCCCTGATGTCCATGCGATGTTGCAGAGATGTGTCAACCAAGACACCCCTACAACATCCAGAGCCTTGAGGAACTCCGGGCGTATCTCATCCACTCCCGGGGCCCTGCCACCAAGGAGTTTTTTGACCACCTCGGTGACCTCAGTCCCAGAGATGGGGGAGCCCACCTTCGAGTCCACAGGCTCTGCTTCCTCATTGGAAGGCATGTTAGTGGGACTGAGGAGGTCTTCGAAGTACTTCCCCCCACCAACCCACAACGTCCCGAGTCGAGGTCAGCAGTGCACCATCCCCACCATACACAGTGTTGACACTGCACTGCTTCCCCCTCCTGAGACACCGGATGGTGGACCAGAATCTCCTCGAAGCCGTCCAAAAGTCGTTCTCCATGGCCTCCCCAAACTCCTCCCATGCCCGAGTTTTTGCCTCAGCAACCACCGAAGCCACATTCCACTTGGCCTGCCGGTACCTATCAGCTGCCTCCAGAGTCCCACAGGACAAAAGGGACCGGTAGGACTCCTTCTTCAGCTTGACGGCATCCTTCACCGCTGGTGTCCACCAACGGGTTCGGGGATTGCCGCCACAACAGGCACCGACTTCCTTAGGGCCACAGCTCCAGTCAGCCGCCTCAACAATAGAGGCACGGAACATGGCCCATTCGGACTCAATGTCCCCCACCTCCCTTGGGACATGGTCGAAGTTCTGCCGGAGGTGGGAGTTGAAGCTACTTCTGACAGGGGGCTCTGCCAGACATTCCCAGCAGACCCTCACCACACGTTTGGGCCTACCATGTCTGACCGGCATCAACTCCCACCATCGGAGCCAACTCACCACCAGGTGGTGATCAGTTGACAGCTCCGCCCCTCTCTTCACCCGAGTGTCCAAGACATGTGGCCGCAAGTCCGTTGACACGACCACAAAGTCGATCACCGAACTGAGGCCTAGGGTGTCCTGGTGCCAAGTGCACATATGAACACCCCTATGCTTGAACATGGTGTTCGTTATGGACAATCCGTGACGAGCACAGAAGTCCAATAACAAAACACCACTCGGGTTCAGATCGGGAGGGCCATTCCTCCCAATCACGCCCTTCCAGGTCTCACTGTCATTGCCCACGTGAGCATTGAAGTCTCCCAGCAGTACGAGGGGAGTCCCCAGAAGGTGTGCCCTCCAGCACCCCCTCCAGGGATTCCAAAAAGGGTGGGTACTCCAAACTGCTGTTCATATAATATATAATAATAACATATATACATATATATAGATATACACACACACATATATACATACACACACATTGCTATTCTTCATGTGTTGATGTGGCCCAGTACCAGGTCGCTCAGGGTAAAAGAGGGACTACTCGGATGTATCAGAACCACTATGTAAGTAAAGGAGTACTGGTCTGTATAAAATATTTGTTGTCAGAGTATTTCGTTTTTCTATTCTGGGAGGGTTTTACCCTAAACATTCATATACTGAAATGTCCTTTCTTGGCAAGTATCTACAATTATCCAAGGTAATGCCGACCAATGCTACCTCAGATAACTGAAAACTCAGATAAAATGGTCAGCCCTGTAGTGGCGACAATGTGAAGATAAGGTGGGGGCTGACACAGAGAGAGAGAGTGAGATGAACTGACATAACCAAGAAAGTGCACGGCTCACAGCGGTCAGAGATGGGCTCTGCATGGCTGACTGATGAAGTGCTCCATTTAGCTCACAACGCAAAGCATTCGCCTCTGAGCCAGAGACTGTGGGTTCACAACTCATCATAGCGCAAATTTCAAAATGAGATGCTTTGTGATGCGAGTCTACAGCAATTCAATTTGTGAGAAGGATGGGATTTGATTTGGGAAAAATGGTTGGAGTGTAGTGGCGACACTGCACTGACAGGGCCTTCAGCTGTATAGCGCCCAGACTCGGGAATGACCTACCGAAATTGATCAGATCAGCTGACTCCATGAATTCATTTAAAAAACTCAAAACTCATCTGTTCATGAAGGCTTTTAGTTCTACCTGACTTTATTACCCTTCTCTCAGTTTACCTCTATCAAGATGCTCATGTAACCTGTATGTGTGTATGCTATACCATCAATTATGTTGTCTGTTAAGTATTTCTCTGAATTTACTATCTTACTCTTTTTTATTTATTTTTCTGGTTTGTACAATGCTATATACTGTATACCCTGCCGTTCTTTCTTAAACTGTGCAAAGCGCCTTGAGCATTGAGCATGGGAAAGGTGCTATATAAACAAAATGTATTTTTATTATTATAAGGTGGGGGCTAACAAAGAGAGAACGAGATCAGCAGACATCAGCAGAGAAGCGGCCCACTCACAGCAGTCAGAGACAAGTTCTGCCGAAGTGATCGATGGAGCTCTCCATTTAGCTCACACAGCAAAGCGTTTGCCTCTGAGCCAGACAATGTGAGTTTGCAGGTCCCACAGAGCTTTGAAATGTATAAACACAAGTCCTAAGTGAATGAAACAGTAGAGCATGCGTACACAGTCGTAGTCTGTCGCCAGCGATAGACTACAACAGCTGAGGTTGGGGTAAGTGAGTCACACCCATATTCCCACAGTCATCAGCTCCTCAACTGCTCGTTCTGTTAAAAGTATAGTAGTACAGTATTCATGGCAAAGTTTTTATGAATTATAAGAAAAGTGGTATATTACACAATTTAAAGGTAACCTCAGATAATGCAAAACCTTGGTAAATTTGGGCACAGATCCTCGGGGTTCTACTGTACATTCATTCAAAATTCATTTTTATTGTAATATAGTAAATTAGTCTCAATTGTTTATTTTTATGTTTTTAAAAATTTATGAGAAAACAAATGCTAATATGGATTCAAACTTACTAGCTGGTAAGCAAATAAAACTGAAATTGTACACAAAAGTAACAGTAATAGTGCTAAAACATTAAAGATCTCATCATTTTTTGGAGACAATAAAGACTGAGAAAATGAGCTCAAGAAATTCTTCAGTCTGAAGCAATAAGAAGCTTGATTTATATTTTGTTTGATGTCACAAAAAGAAATAAATTCATGTGAATAATGGTGTAAAGGCAGTATATCTGGTAAATTTCTTCTAAGAAAGTATAATGAATGGTTAATTGATAAATGAAGTTTTTCTCTAACTGTGATGCGTGGATTATTTTCTGAATATTGGAATGCATCTGTTCTTTGGCACAGAAAATTTGTAGGTGGGAGCATCTCACAAATCAAATTTGAAAGATTTCATCATCTTTTATCCCCAGTGGCTGTAGGTTATGTTATTAAGAAAAGCAATTCTGTAGTAGCCTTGACTTCTCATGGTATGCAGTTCTGAAAGGCCTCAAATGACAGATGATGATTGATTAAACAAGACCTTTTCCATCTGCAGCATGGCTATAGATTGTTTCCTGCTGCTGTCATGTTATTTTGCAGCTACTGAAGGTAAAACTTACAGTCATCATAGTTATTAATGTGATGACTTTGGATTTTCTTGTTCCAATTAAAACAAACACCTATCTTATTAATTGTATTTTGATCATATGCTTGAAGGCCTCATGCCAGTTAAAAGCAAATTCAATCCAATTATGTTGTTTCTTGCAGAAGAAACATAACATCGGCAAAAACGTGTAGGCTGCATGCCTTAATTCGAGATGCCAATCTGGGTGATATATTCACGCTTTTAATGAAAATGCCAATTTCAAAGTCTGAATGATGTACCATAGTAATTTTTCACGTAATAAAAGTTCAGCAGTGCAACTATACTGATATTCTTTTTTATGGCATGTTCTTTTAATAAGAGTTTCCCCAAGGCATTCAATGGAGTCTGATATGTAACATGGCAACTTTAATATGTACTGTATGGCTTTTCAACTAATGTTTAATCAGCCAGACAACAGGGTGAGAAGGGTACTTGTTAATGACTCTTTGGGAATTAGCAGCAAAGTTCTTGCTTCTGACAGGCAACAAATCAAAGCTTTTGGTAGAAGAGCGGTTTTAAACTTTTCTGTTGATAACTCATACTGCTTTTCTCCGTGTTTCTCCACTAAGCCTCTGTAAATGTTTTATTCTTGGAAATACAATTTGCAGTGCGAAAATAACATTAAAAAGCAGAAATTTTAATATGTGCTATTTTTATTTTTTTTGTTTCTTTTATTGTATAGTAATAATACCATAACAGACCATGAAACGCAAAGCAGAAAATAATAACTGAAAATTACATACAGCTTTGGTTACTGTCCTATATCTATCCATCCATCCTATTAAAGGGGCAAGTCTTAAACTTTACGGAATGGTGTTTCTGAGTTGTTGCATTTATATATATATATATATATATATATATATATATATATATATATATATATATACTACACTATACTGCATAGCTGCTACCTATGCACTTCAATCTGCTAATGGAACAGTAAATCAATAACATTGCCATTAATTATCTTCTCTAATGATGTGGGTAATAATATGGGTTAAAGGGTGAGAGACATGCTCAGGTCCAATAAGCCAAAGTTACCTTCTCTGGGCAACCACTGACACTTTGGTTTGAAATGTGCACATTCTTTGTTAGCATTCTCCAGAAATTCTGATTTCATCCAAACTCCCTAAGATAAGACTGTGCCAGTTTGTGAAAAAACACTAAACTGGAATCCTATACCTCTAATAATTCTTATTCTCTGTATTATACTCACCTGCATGTAATATTATCCAAAAATTGTGATTAATCTTACTAGAATTTCTGTTAAAACAGCTGCATACATAGGAGTAAAGTTCACAACTGTTGCTGTTCAAAGTAAAAAGAAAGAATGTAAGAGCACAGAAACTATGCAAGTGTTACTCTGTAAGCACAGAGTGAACAAATGTGTCCTCAGTAACTGCACAATGTTGCACTAAAAACAAACAGCTGCATTAGCTGTACATCATAATGATCCCCTCCGTCAAGCTGCAAAGTAGCCAGCACTTTTACTTTAAAACTTCAAGAGAGATTTGTAGCGGCCGATCCCTTACCCAGCCGGCAGCTACACTACCAAGACCTGTGGCCTGGATGAATTACTGAGGCGAACCTACATATACCAAGCCGTACCTCTAACAAATAATATTTTCCCCTCAATCGATGGTTAAATACAAGCACACAACAGCAGATATGTAAAAAAAGGTGTATAAATATATTAAATGAAACACGATAACAAAAACAATGAAGGAAATTCCACACGCAGAAAATATATAATATAGCAACATGAAAACACCATATATGCAATAACAAACCCTCACTTGCCCCTGTAACGTATAACAAACATAAAATACAAATAACAATAATGAATGAATACTGAAATGACAATGAACGTGAACTTGAGTCCGGTTACAGTGCATCCGGAAAGTATTCACAGCGCATCACTTTTTCCACATTTTGTTATGTTACAGCCTTATTCCAAAATGGATTAAATTCATTTCTTTCCTCAGAATTCTACACACAACACCCCATAATGACAACGTGAAAAAAGTTTACTTGAGGTTTTTGCAAAGTTATTAAAAATAAAAAAACTGAGAAATCACATGTACGTAAGTATTCACAGCCTTTGCTCAATACTTTGTCGATGCACCTTTGGCAGCAATTACAGCCTCAAGTCTTTTTGAATATGATGCCACAAGCTATCCTTGGCCAGTTTCGCCCATTCCTCATTGCAGCACCTCTCAAGCTCCATCAGGTTGGATGGGAAGCGTCGGTGCACAACCATTTTAAGATCTCTCCAGAGATGTTCAATCGGATTCAAGTCTGGGCTCTGGCTGGGCCACTCAAGGACATTCACAGAGTTGTTCTGAAGCCACTCCTTTCATATCTTGGCTGTGTGCTTAGGGTTGTTGTCCTGCTGAAAGATGAACCATCACTCCAGTCTGAGGTCAAGAGTGCTCTGGAGCAGGTTTTCATCCAGGATGTCTCTGTACATTGCTGCAGTCATCTTTCCCTTTATCCTGACTAGTCTCCCAGTCCCTGCCGCTGAAAAACATCCCCACAACATGATGCTGCCACCACCATGCTTTACTGTAGGGATGGTATTGGCCTGGTGATGAGCGGTGCCTGGTTTCCTCCAAACGTAACGCCTGGCATTCACACCAAAGAGTTCAATCTTTGTCTCATTAGACCAGAGAATTTTCTTTCTCATGGTCTGAGTGTCCTTCAGGTGGGCTGCCATGTGCCTTTTACTATGGAGTGGCTTCCGTCTGGCCACTCTACCATACAGGCCTGATTGGTGGATTGCTGCACAGATGGTTGTCCTTCTGGAAGGTTCTCCTCTCTCCACAGAGGACCTCTGGAGCTCTGACAGAGTGACTATTGGGTTCTTGGTCACCTCCCTGACTAAGGCCCTTCTCCCCCGATCACTCAGTTTAGATGGCCGGCCAGCTCTAGGAAGAGTCCTGGTGGCTTTGAACTTCTTCCATTTACGGATGATGGAGGCCAGTGTGCTCATTGGGACCTTCAAAGCAGCAGAAAGTTTTCTGTAACCTTCCCCAGATTTGTGCCTTGAGACAATCCTGTCTCAAAGGTCTACAGACAATTCCTTTGACTTCATGCTTGGTTTGTGCTCTGACATGAACTGTCAACTGTGGGACCTTATATAGACAGGTGTGTGCCTTTCCAAATCATGTCCAATCAACTGAATTTACCACAGGTGGACTCCAATTAAGCTGCAGAAACATCTCAAGGATGATCAGGGGAAACAGGATGCACCTGAACTCAATTTTGAGCTTCATGGCAAAGGCTGTGAATACTTACGTACATGTGCTTTCTCAATTTTTTTATTTTTAATAAATTTGCAAAAATCTCAAGTAAACTTTTTTCACATTGTCATTATGGGGTTTAGAATTCTGAGGGGAAAAAATGAATTTAATCCATTTTGGAATAAGGCTGTAACATAACAAAATGTGGAAAAAGTGATGCGCTGTGAATACTTTCCGGATGCACTGTATATTACTCTCCTGAATATGGATGACTGATCAAGAAAAAATGGATGCGTTTGAATCTCCCACATAAATGGAACAATCTCACCGTGTTTCCTCGGCGTATGGTGGATAATGAAGTCCAACCGCGGGGTTTCTGGCGATGACTGAGCAGTCGTGAATCGTGCGGATTGAGAAACAAACAGGGTACCAGGCGCGATGCGACAAATAGCAGGAAATAATGGTCGGTTGTCGTTAAGTGAAATCTCCGTCTTTCTCTTTCCCTCCTGATTGTTTAAATAGTAATGAACTGGATGTAACTGAATGTGAACAGGTGCTTTCCATCCTGGGGCTGTGGTCTCTCTCCCTCATCCATCCCCTCTGCACTTACGGGGACAACATTCACTAACGTACACATAACGAACAGTAAACGGGATGGTGGAAACAAACACACACTCAGCACATACATCGAATACACTATTACTATGCAGCCCTGCTACAGCTTTAACTCTCCATCAGATACTTCTTTGAAAAATATATTTATGAAATTTGAGCAACAATTATTTACTGACCAGCCACTATAAACAACTAGTAACATTACATCAACCAAAGTAATTTTTTCCATCGTTTGAACTGGAATCCTGTGTCTATGAAAGGCATTGAAGCTGATGAAATAAATTAGAAAGACAAATAGTTATAGCTTAATATTATAAACAGACATAAAGATTGATACAAAATATGCAATTTTTCTCTTTAGTTAAAATTTTTTTTCCACAACTGGGAAGTTACATGAACCTTAACTATGACGTTCCGTTTATTTGCATATAGAATTTATAAAAGAATAAATCGTATCACACTGTTTTTGGTGTTACATTTGTTGTAAAAAAAGTTGAAAAGGTGTGCACATACATATTTTTTAATTATTTACACTTGTACTTTGTCAGCATGCCCGTGTCAATCAAACAGAGGAAGCTCTACAGTTTACTTGTGACTTTACACCGTAGGAAGATACATGCTGTAAATAAATCAAGGTAAATAACATTCGATCTGGCTTTTATATAAGTAACATATAAATGTTTTTATATAAAGACCATCACAAAACATAATCACAAACTGGACTTTGCACGATACCTTGCCGAGCTCTGTAAGCCGCATTGTTTCGTTGAATGACATGCGTGGAGCGGACTGACTGGCAGGATGGCACCGGACCTCTTACTGCATCCAAACGGTGCCATCTTTTGCCTTTACACCTGGAGCAGATGGGTTGTTCTTATATGTGAGTGGACCTTTCTTGCGGGGAGGGCTTCTGTTCTCTTTCTCCGATGTAGAACCCTCATCCTCATCTGAGTTCACCTCTGCTATAGCACGTCTTTATTTGAAAACAGTAGTGTCAGATCAGGGGGAGCATGAACATGACTGAGAGAATAAAACTGAATAAATAAAAAAAAACACTAACCTTTACAAGTATCATACATTTACACCGGCTGTTACAGACTCAAATCAAATGTATGTTTTCTTGTATAACAGTAACAATAAGAGCAGCTCACTACTCAAAATGTTTATTTTGTGACGCAGCAAGGCTCGAACCCACGACCTGTTGCTTACCCGCTGCACTACAAAAGCAGTCATGCCAACAAAGTACACTAACCCGATTTCTTTTTCTTTGGTTATAGTCTTGAATAAAAGCCCACTTGTTCTGTTATATTTGTACCTTTTGTGAAAGTGTTTACTTGATATTTGGACTTTAGTCTTCATACATTATACACTTCATGTATACATTTT
Source organism: Erpetoichthys calabaricus (assembly GCF_900747795.2). NCBI lineage: Eukaryota > Metazoa > Chordata > Cladistia > Polypteriformes > Polypteridae > Erpetoichthys > Erpetoichthys calabaricus. The sequence goes on along the minus strand of NC_041397.2, from coordinate 98,704,688 downwards.
GTCATTAGTACTAAAAACATGAAAAAAAATTGTCTTTTAGGTATTTGTTCAACATTTCTTGCATTTCCTGTCATCCTACACTTACATTGATCTTTGTAGACATGGAACACACATGAAATGCATGTGTTCCAAATAACAATATATTATTTACCCTATACAGCTCCTGGTACCTCACTCCCAGATAAACAACACTTGAGCTGTTCGAGCTTTTTGCCCTTCCTGCAGCAGTAAGGGGATGGGATAGCAGGCTGCTTGCTGCTTTTGCTTATCGACACATTTACAAAACAAAAGACGCTGATGGAGAGGCGCGAACGGATTTAAGGTGGGCCGGTTTTACCAGTTTTTCATAGGTTTTGGTAATTCTAGTGTTAAAGATGTTTACCTCCTTAAGGAAGTGAAACATCAGAACTAATCCAGTTTTACAAAGCATAATTACTGAGACCTTCCATTGCAATCCATTTAATTATTCACAATTAAAATATCTGGCCAGTGTACTGAACTCATTTTGAAAATATTTAATTAGGAGGGGGTAATATACACATTGTAAGACAGATTTAAAGTCATTGAAAATTTCTTCTTGTGCAATTAAATATTATATTAATCACGTATTATGCATCTAAATGTGCCCAAACACAACATTTGGAATGCTACATTCACTGAATAAAATTGATATCGTATTTCTCTCTTATGACTTAGTGTTTCAAAAATATGGAGGAATATTTTGGACAAAAATAAAAATAAATAAAGTGCTGTGAAATGTGAGCAAAAATAAATAATGTATCATGAAATGTGAGCATAAATAAATGTATCACAAAATGTTTCTGTTGCCTATTTAATAAATGTTGTCCATAATATTCATCCAAACTCATCATGAAATACGGCTTGAAATAAAACTGTCACTTTCTACTCATCACAGTTGAGAGGGTTGGCTCTAGAGCACTGTGTTTTGATTGGTTAATCTTCTTCTGTAGATTGCTCCTGCCTGATTTAATATGCAAAAACGGGAGATGGAGGTAAATGAAATTAATAAGAAAAAAAATGCTTACTACTGCTGATGAAATGGATTCTGCCAAAGTTATCACATATTTCGGAGAGAAAAATGGAGATTTACCAGAAGAACTTACAATGTTGGGAGCCCTTTACAACTATGATATCGATGAAACTACTTCTGAAAACATTGAAGAACTGGTGCAATGGATACACACCAGTTCAGGTAATTAAGCTGCTTGCCCTAGACAACCATTCTTTGACATTCCAGCTCAGTCAATAGAACATTTTCATTTATGCAATTTAAAAGTACAACAGATTGCAGATCTATTTGGTGTATCAGAGAAGATGATCAAAAGGTGAATGAGCCAGCAAAAGATACGGTGAGCGGCACCTGTATCAGTTTTGACACTTTTACATGGAAATCCCAAAGCTACTCCAACTAATATTTTGAACTGTTCTAGTTATTGTGATCACCTTTGTGTCAAGCACTTTTGCCCATGGGGAGTGGCTAGGATGTCTGTCTGACAGCTTTAGACTCGTCTCAGTGTCTGAAGGGACCTGGTAATCCTAAAGATTATCTTCATTGTGACACCTTTAGCATTTCACTTCCCCCAGAATAAATGCTGACATCAGGCCATTGTGCTTCAGGGCCCATTATAGGTGAGTGGAGTAACTAAATAGGCAGCATGACTTGAAGGGTTCCACTAGCACATATACTTGGATCTATAGTGCTCTGGATCCTCAATCTTTAATCCATTTTAGCACCAATGTATCACCTATAGTATAAGCAGATTGGCAAAGAAACAATTTTGTTTCCACTGATTCCCAATCAGTCTCCTTAGGATATTTGTTTGAATTTATTTTTTGTGATGCCTCACCCCTTCCAGTGGCTGGGAGGTTACACATACACAGAAGCTTGCTTATTAATGATTAGTCTTTTAAAACTAATTTAAGTTGCGTGAATGCTTGAGATGGATGCAGTAGTGTCCCGCAAAGCAATATGTTAAACAACATGATTTATTTTGAAAATGCATATACATAAGTGCCAGCACCCTATGTTTAATTATAATGTATTAATTTGAAGAGTAGGGAGAGCATGGCAGGAGTTTCAAACTCCATGAAACACTGACATTCAGTTGAACAGTGGCAGGAATGCCCCTCCTGAAGTATGGTTCATGTCAGAGAATCTCAGATAAATGTGATGCAAGCTGGTACGTAACAGCTAAAAATTGTTAAGTGCTGGTACACTGTGCCGGTGAGTAATTGCCCACTTCAAGCCTTGCTTCCATGCCTGTCAATGAGTAGGATAAAACACAGTCAAAATGTCTTGTATTCCAACTATCTTACAATGGTCTTTGGGAAATACTTCATTGAACATTTGACAAATTATTCGATGAAGTGTTGCTGGCTTTTCATCCAATATAGATTTGATAAGGCTTCAGAATTCCTTATTTAATATATTTTTTGTCTGTATTAAAAAGAAAAGTAACTTGTTAGATATACAATATTTCAGAGCAAGTTGTTTCCTGAATTAGCAGAGGTCAAGCAGCACCTTGTCAATAAAAAAAACATGCATCATTTAGCTTTATTTGCATGATTTATACACTTTATTTTTAGGTGAATTTTTAGGGATTAATGAACATTTACCTGATGAATTTAGACATGTATATGAGATAATCTAAGGGATATATTACACATTCAGTGAGAAATTTGTATCATAAAAGAAAACCATTCACACTTCAGATTTAACAGGTGGGTAGTTGAAAACTATTATCGCACCTTTTGAAAGTGTTTGATTATTTTGAAATTATTAGTGATTGAAATGATAGGATTAATTTACAGGTGCCCAATCTATATAATGGTCCTTCTCTGTTACAGACTAGTGCATCTTTGTTAATTCATCACAGGTGTGTGTTGTCATGTTGGGAAACCACTTTCTCCAGGAGTGAAGATGTACTGTATTCGTGTGTTTAATTCTTCTCTCTGAGTCACTTTGCTCAATCCTATTTTAAGATAATACCTTTTCTGCTATCAAGAGAATTGTTTTAACAGGTGTTGATAAAAAAATGTGTAAAGTACTAATGTATCTTGTCATGTTACAATAATCACTGTAAATTGTGTGCAAGGACAACAATAAGATTTTATGATGATTGAGAAATTAAGTCACAAACCTTGATTTTCATATAATATGAGTTACACAGCTCAAGAAATAATAATAATAATAAAGGACAGAAATAATAACTTGTGAATTTTCAGTTTGCACAAAGGAAATTTATTGTTAAAAATAAATGTAAAAAATACCCATATCTGTGTTGCTAAAAATCTTTCCTTCATATATTATTAACTAGTCTGTTAATTTATTACATTTGTCTTTAACACTAGAATTACCAGAGTCTACGAAAAAACTCGTAGATCCGGTCCACCTTAAAACCGTTCTCACCTCTCTTTTGTCTTCTAAATGTGCCGATTAAGAGGAGCAGCGAGCAGCCGGCTGTTCCACCCCCGACCGTCGCAGAACGTTCACTTAGTTTTCCCAGCTCATGCCTTGTTTGATTATCTGGGAGTGACTGAACTGCTGGAGTTTTAGAATGGAAATAATTAGGGATGCACCGATACCACTTTTTTGGAAAACGAGTACGAGTACTTGCATTTCAGTACTCGCCGATACCGAGTACTTAATAAAAACATGATTTAAATTTACAGGTAACAGCTTTAGTCATATAATTTAACAAAAAAAAACAAGAAACTCTCGTCTATCCACTGGGAGGTTAGGCTAATTAGCGACACGGGGCTAACACTGCTTGTCCAAATATCCGTGGTGAAACTAAACGCAGAGGAGGCTTGCAGTAGGCTGTGGATATGTTTTTTCATGGAGTCGTGTAGTTTAGGCAGCTCCGTGTCAGTCATGTAGCGGCGGCTTGGGGCATCACATCTGGGCTCCAGAACATGGAGGAGACGCAGGAATCCCACATTTTCTACCTCCGAGAGTGGCTGGTCACTCAATGCAATGTACTCGATAATTGCCTCTGTTATTTTCACAGCACGTGGATTGTCTCTGGACATTTTCTCTCGTCTTGCAAGAGTTTGCTGCAGCGTGGGTTGTGTTGGTTTAGAAGCGTGGGTAAACTCTTTGTACTCGTTGTCGTGTTGGGATTTTAGGTGCTTGATTAAATTACTTGTGTTAAATGCGCTACCTTTTGAGCCTCCTCTGGACAATTTCGCTGAGCACAATTTGCAGTCCGCCTTTGTTTTGTCGTCTTCATTCACTTTGAAATAGTTCCACACGGCTGACATCTCTCGCCTCGCCTTCTCCCCGCTCTGAGCTGCAGCCGGGGCCTGGGGGCAGGCACTCGGCACCTGTGATTAACCCCTTACACGCCGCTCAAACATAGACATTTCTCAGACCGTGGTATCGGTCCCCGGTATCGGGGGACTTTTAACGAGTACGAGTACTTTAGAAAATGTGGTATCGAGGCCGATACCAGATACCCGTTTCGGTATCGGTGCATCCCTAGAAATAATAGATTGCTATTTGGAATACATGCATTTCATGCGTGTTCCGTTTCTACAGTAATCTGTGTAAACACATTGCTAAAACAGAAACTTTTTCATATTTTAGTAATAAATGTTACAAAATGTAGGCATAAACTATAGAATCTGTGAGGCCTGAAGTCCAAACATCAAATAAACACTTTCACAAAAGGTTCAAGGATGCTACAACACCTTCCATGGCTTAACGCTACGGTTTGCTGACTTGGCGCACAGCTGCCCTACCGTGCTACAGAGACCTGAGTTTGATTCCCAGCTTTGGAGAAAATGTTTTTTTTTTTTCCTCAAACGGACATTAAATTTATAAATTGGTATGCACTGTAAATCGTTAAGTATAAAATGTCAATCGCGGTTATTTCTGTTGATTAATTCATGCTTTTTTACTTAGAGTCAGAACATGAGCTTGTTCAGCTTCTGATCTTACTCTAACAGCGCCAGTATAACTTCACACCCGATCTGACGCTGTTCGTTTTCAAATAATATTGCATTACTTCGACGATGTTTTCTTATTGGTACTATTCGCGTCATAAAATGATTTTTTCAAAACGTCACATATATTTGTCTCTTCCTTTTTTTAAAATGTGCGTTGCAGCACGCAGCAACTGGCCACCTGCATGTTCTTGCGCACACTGAATATGACAGCGCTATATGCAATCATCAGATTCAAATGTTAACAGTTATATAGCACGGAATGGAAATCAGCAGTTCTTAGCATTCCACCACTGTCATATCAACCGCCTACTGTAACTTGCATTCTTTTTTCTTCGGTTATAGTCTTGAATAAAATAAGCACTTGTTTTGTTATACTTTTACATCAACATATGTTCCTATATTTGAGCAACACGGGCATGCTCAAAAACTGCACGTGTAATGCCACGAAAAGTGCACGCACACACTTCAGTTCTCAAGCATTGGTACGACAATGCAGTCACAAGTACACTGCAGAGCTATAGCGCGTCTTTATGTGAAAACAGCAGTGTCAGATGGGGAGTGTCTGATGATTGCATATAGTGCTGAAGTTACTACTCTTTACTATGCTTTCCTCTGCATGTCCTGCAGTACAAAAGACACAGCATACAGCAACACGTGGGGACTGGCAATATTGGGGGAAAAAAACATGCGGTCGTATGTATCGTGATACATTGCAGAGCTATAGCGCGTCTTTATGTGAAAACAGTAGTGTCAGATGGAGGGGGGGGGGGGGGGGGGGTGGGGTGGGAGGGAAGGATCCTGAACGCGACTGAGACAATGAAAAGTGAATTTAAAAAAAAAAATAAACAAAGCTAACCTTTACAAATATCATATATTTCACCGGCTGTTACAGACTGAAATCAAATGTATCTTTTTATTCTAAAATAGTGAAAATAAGAACACTTCTCAAAAGGGAGTTGTGCAGGATCGAACTCACGACCTTCTGATTCCCAGTCAGCAACTGATACTGTTGCGCCACGGAAGCAGTGATAGCTAATGAGCGTCAACGTCATACACTAAGGCGGCTTTTTTTGGCGGTGGCTTTTTTTTTGTACCTTTTGTGAAAGTGTTTCTTTGATATTTGGACATCAGGCTTCATACATTATATAGTTTATGCCTACATTTTGTCATTTGCTACTAGAATATAAAAAACATTTCTGTTTTAACCATGTGTTTACACAGATTACTGTAGAAATGCAACACATATGAAATGCGTGTCTTCCAAATAACAATCTATTATTTCCACTCTAAAACTCCACTTCACTCCCAGATAATCAATCAAGGCATGAGCTGGGAGATGCAAGTCGGTGGGGGGATGGAATAGCCGGCTGCTGGCAGCTTGTCTTTATCAGTACATTTAGATGACAAAAGACGCTGGCGGAGAGGTGAGAACGGTTTTAAGAAGCGATTTAAGGTGGGCTGGATCTACGAGTTTTTTCATAGGCTCTGGTAATTCTAGTGTTAAATATGCTCCTATTTAATAACTTAACAGCAGAACTCCTTCTTCTCATTATATTATGTTACTTAAACATTATTAACATGTTAAACTTGAATCTTTAATGGTATTATGCTTCCAATGCTATTCATCAAAAAAAAGAAAGAAAACTACAAAGACAATTTTCTCCTTAACATCTCTACATAGTACTGGTAGAAGTTAAGAAAACCATACTTCAATAAAGTACTGTATAATAAAAGTGCTTTGTAGGTATGGGGATTCAGTGTTTTTTTGCATGGGTGCACAAAATTTTGTTTTTCATAACAGAAACATGTGAAAATTTTGCCCTTCAAACTCCATGGTAAGCATAGTTTTCTAGAAAATTTGCTATGTCTTGGTGGGGAGGGTTGTGCAAATCAAAATTATATGACAAAAACATGAACAATTTTGATGACTCCCTTAAGGGTGTCACCTTAAAGATTTTTACAGTTTTTTCCATTTGTAAGCACATGCAGTAACATACAATATAGTCAAAGATACACTCTTGTTAGCAATAAAGAATTAAAAACTTTGTGTTTCTGAAATACTCACTAAGCAATTCATAAGTTAAAATGAAAACACACAACCTAAGTTGGCAAAAAATTATTATTTTTCATACATAATAAAACAGAAAAAGTCAAGCATAAAGTAGAGTGATGTTTGTAGATGGGTGCAGAATTGGCTCAGACACAGGGAGCAGAGGGTTATGGTGCAAGGAGCCTTATCAGAATTGGCAGATGGTAAGAGTGGTGTTCCACAGGGGTCAGTACTAGGGCCGCTGATATTGTGTGTATATATATATATATATATATTTAAGACATGAGTATACAACCCATGACTATTTGAATGTGAAGAAAACCTAACATAAGTTAAAAGTGAGATTTTACTTCTAACAGACTCCTGTTAAGAAAAAAGTTAAGAAAACTTTTACTGAATAATTTTTGCATTATTACTAAATGGTGGCCCATCACAATAGGAAATAAACATGAATATGAGATCTGGAACAGATTCAAATGTCCATAAACTTTTCATACCTTTTGTATGGCTGTGCCTTCCTGTCACAATTTGAACCAATCTGTATGTACTTCTGTTTATTTTTTTTATCTCACTTTTCACTTTGGATAATCCACTTGGAAGTAGTGTAGTAAACTGAGATCATAATGATGTAAGCTTTATCCAAACTGAAAATAAATGATTACAAGTGAAGAAATGCCTCTTTTTATACCAGCTTGGACTAAATCTTGCATATAGCATTCTAAAATATTCATCAGACTGCAAGTTGTAACAGAAAAACTACTACTAGTCAACAGGATGATGTCATCCTAAGGCTGTACAGTGTTCCATAAATAAAATGAAAAAAGGTAGATAAGACATGTGCCTAAAGAACATTATCATTGCTACAACTTTAAGCAAGTCTAGCTTTATTTGTTTTACACACTTTATAGAACAGTTGTCATGATGTCCAACTGTTCAGTTAATGTAATATACCACAGCTCTTCTTGACTTGATAAAATTGCATATATTGAATGTCTATCACTAGATCACTTATTCTTCATATAGGTATTAATAGCCACCAAAAATGCTGTTTTCATTGGTAAGCATTTTATGAATGGTTACTGCAAATTCTTAAAATTGTTCTTGTGGTAGTACTTGCTCCAGTGACAGTGACCCACGGGGCACTATTCACCAATGTTGCCACTTAATGCAATGCAACCTGTCATAAATCTTTATACCATATTACTGGATGTGCACTGAATCACAATTTTCAAATAATGCTGAAACTGCAGAATAGGAAATATCTATTGTATGATAACATTTGAGCTGATTTTGATTAATTTAATTGCAGTGTTGTGAAGAGCACAATATTTAAGCTATTTTCCACTTCATATTGTTGCACCCTTATTTCAAGGACTTTCTAAAAGGCTAAATAATATCTAGAATGTCACTTACACATCTGATAACCAAAATTGGTCAGCAGCAAAAATCCCATTTTACATTGCTAAGCGTTAAACATCTTAAGGAGTGAGCACCTATCTTCACAATATCATCAACACTTTTATGCACATTTTTGATAGTCTGATTGTAGGTCTTAATCTTTTCATGATAGTCTGGTGGTGTCCAAATGTGGTAAATGTTGTAATGAAACTTTTTTGGGTCACATTTTAAAAGAAAAAAAAGAAATCTAAATGCAGGCCAAAAATATTATAAATAACTGTAAACAATAACTGTAAACAATTTTAAGTTCGCCAGTATTTCTGTTATGCAGCATGCATCCTCTTCAAGTCAAAATTTAGAAGTCTTATATATGTAGTCAACTAGATATGTGTCTGTGTGCAAATAAATAAACACACATGTCAATTTACCCTGTTCCCAGGACAGTATTCTGAAATTCTATTAAGACCAGAAGCCATACAAAAAGAATATTGATTCACTCTAAAAGACAAAAATGCTCCATAATACAGGAATTCTAAAAAATAAGAAAAACTGCTGTTAGGAGAATTGCAGCAAAAAAAAATTACTGAAAACATAAAATTAGTTGTGTTGTTTCCATTAAGTTTCTTTAAGTAAAAAAATATCTATTAAAATGATTGTGAGAGCACAGGAAAGAAGTAGGTTCAAAATGTAACATCTGATTGTACTAAAACACCATGCCATGATTTATCAACTATAACAATAACTGAGATGCTTGCTTGTCTCAAAACAAGGCTAGACAGTTGCATGAACCTAACAAATAAATGATTGCCTGTAGTAAACCCTATATAGCAATTACCTGCTTAAATCAGACCTCCTAAATAAAACACACACAAATTTCTTTGGAAAAGAAGGAAACAACTCCAACCACATGATGATGAGAAATAATACCATAACATACCATTTCAAAAGCCTGCTTATTCCGAGCAGGATCACAGGGTGTCTGGAGCCTGCCTCAGCAAACCTAAAGCACAAGACAAGCTCAATTCCCTGGACAGGATACCATTCCATCACAGGAGAATGCACACACACCCCTACAACCACTAGGGACAATATAGCATCACCACCTGCATGCCATTGTAGTCCGGGAGGAAACTGGAGTACCCAAAGGTAAAATGTACAGAAACGAGAAGAAAATGCAAACCCTGGTCTCCTGTACACCATGCCACCCCAAGAAAAAATACGAAAGTAAATTATATTGGTTTTTTGTCTTTTTCCATTAATTCTTTTTTAAATGCCTGTCATGAAAAGCACTCCTTACCTGTTCAGATAATTAAATCATTCAGATTTTTTAATGCAAATAAATAATGGAAAAAAATGCCCCTTGGTGTTAAATCTATGCAAAAGCCTTATTAATTACTATACTGCATTTCTGAAAAAAGCTTTTTCTGCCCCTTGTCAAAGCCTCCCTTACCAATTACACTCAACAGAGGTAAGATTACCATAATAATTTTACATTTATTGTTCTTCCTAAGCAAACATTAATACTTTATAGATTTTTTTCTCCCTTTCTGGACGTATATTTTTCTCAGAGTTAATTACAGATTGCAGAAAGCTTCAAGGGTCAATTAACATGCTTTTTAGGGATGCAATATGGCAGTTTAGTAGGTTGGGTTAAAGTCAGGAGAGACAATATTTTCCAGGAATAAAACAAGTATGGTGGGAAGCTGTGCTGAAGGCTCAAAGGATAAACAGATTAAAAAGTTTAAAATGTTCACAAATAACAATTTGAAAATTCACGAAAGAATTCTGAAAGTCACCATGACCTTTTATTATTATATTTAGTCACATTATGTTAGTTAAAAAAGTCTACATTCTGCACAGAAGGTATAATTAAAAAATAATTAAATCTGTCAACCATTTTTCTCAAATATTCTAGTCATATTTTGTCAGTACTGTTTCTTTAAAGTTCCTTTATTTCTCTTTTACAATTTAAGAACGTCTTAAAAAAACTGATTTATAGAAAAATAAGGGTTTTAAATAGTTAAGTACAAATAAAAATTAGTTCACATTACGTTTTTTTTACTAATATGGATAAGGAGGTATATTTTGAATAGGAACTGCTAATTTGAAAGATTAAGTAAGTCAGAGAGCTCACATTATGTAAAGCTGCTTCTAGTTGCATGAGTGCTTTAGTCAAATTCCATTTAACCGTTCTGTTGGTTTTGCAAAAGCTACATTTCTATAAGAAAGAGTGTCTGATCTGTACTTAGGGAGTTGCTATATGATGGAACTAAATGAAACAGAGGCTAGAGATGAATTTAAGATAAGGTACACTAGATAAAAAAGAAGCCACATATTCACAAAACAGTTCTCAGGATGCATGGAATCATACCTAAATGAAATCAAGGAAATGAACAATCTATAGAAAGGGACTGTCAACATGTGTTTAAGAAAGAATAAAAATGTGTGTTACAGTTCAATTCTTAATTGAGATGTGCCCAACACTTTCAAATCCATTTCATTCAAAAGTTAAAAAAAGTGAATATTACTATCCTGATCTGAATTCACCATGTGACATTTGTAGACAAGTAAATATTCTGATATCGGTAAACGGATTTAAACCAAGTAGAGTTTCTATAAATCAACCTTTAAAATTAGTTATCTATATAATATCAATAAAAATCTAATACCCGTTGCAAATTCAGTGATAATATATATAAATTTTAGGAAACATGCAGACTATTGCTTCTCAGTTTTTTAAATTGTAATCTTTTAAATATAAAGAATAAATTTACAATGCCTTCAAAAAATTTTTTCTTTTTGCAATAAAAATACAGATTCCAGCAGTTGTTTAACCATGTGTTTTTAAAGCTGTTTGAACTAGTTACCAGTATTTAATGTGCCATTTTGTAAATGCTTAATTAACAGCTACTAATGTCCCCCTTGCATTACAAACAACACACAGGCAGTAGGTTGGAAATAAAACAGACTAACTGTACATCTAACACAAGTGTTGAACTCAAGTCACAACTGTTTTTATATTCACGCACTGTTAAAAAAAAAAGAAAGGAGCATAAGCATTTTCCTCTTTGAAATGATAGCATTGACCTAAGCTAGAAATTATACACTTTTTCTAGTACTGTTAGAAACACAGCATTTGTTTCCTGATTTATTTTTCTCTCTACTGCCAATTTTAATGTAAACTTAATTATGAGTTAAACTGTGCACATTTATGTCAACATACTTTGTTTGCCTGATGCACATAATGACTTGACCATGGGTTTTATTTTCCGGACAAAAATAACATGGCTGATGTGCCATTGGCATATTTTAAATATATTTGACTGAAGCTGGACTAGAATTCAAAAATTATCTGAAGCAATACAAAATTTGTGGAAACTTAATTTTTACTTTTCTCTTCTATGTCAGTTGACTTTGTTTAAAAAACAAGTATTAAAAATATCTTTTGGCCAGTGTTTCTTTGTTATTATTTTTAGAGCAAAATTTTCATACTAAATGTAACATTGTCAAGTGAAATTTGCAAATACTGAATTCCACAATATTACATTTAGATAAGAAAATATAATACAAGGAAACAGAAATGCTGACAAAGCTGTCACTACTGCTCTGTGTAAATGACAATATTACTAGTAACACTTGCACTAATTAAGAATATAATCACTCACCCAAACAGTTTGCTAACATAAACAGAATCTTAGAATGTGTATGCATTTACTAGCATTTCTAACTTCTATGCAGGAAAAGTATTGAAAAGGAGGGTAAACAAATACTATAAATTCTCATTTTATAAAAGTGGGTGCCTAGAAAAACATGCAGAAGTGTTGCGCATTGAGACAGAAAGAAAAAAAGAGATTGTTTTGGACATACAACAATTGTTCAAATGTTCTGCAGTGTAATTTGCTTCAGATACATACTGATGATATAGACAGTAAAGTTCTACATAAACACAAACATTCGGGAAAGTTAATAAATAAATAAATAAACACCATCCATTTTCAAAGACCTCAAACATTTATACCTCCTTCAGGAGAAATAATTTACAATAAGAATATGGTATGCTCAAGCAAAAATAAAAAAAAAATAAAAACCTGATTGATATAATCCAAACGTTGATCAACACAAATATTCATATAACTACTGCATATTTCAAAGTGAAGAAAAACATGACAATTAACTGATTAACCACTGAGAGAACACATATCATATATGTCTAGCCTAAGTTACCAAACAAAATTCTGAAGAAAACAAATTCTAAATATTTCAATTTCCATGCCTGATTAAAATCATTGACTTGAAAAAGTATATATTACTTCAGATTTCCTTTTTCCATACGCATACTGTTTAATACCAGAAAACCATGCCTTATTGAATTTGCATACACACATACACACTGGTTCAGATATATATAAATCTGTTTGCATAGACCGTTTCAGATATATATATATATGCCGGTTCAGATATATATACATTGGTTTAGATATATATACACTGGTTAGGATATATATACAACAGTTCAGATATATATATATAAATCCATTCAGATAGGCCCACTTTACATATTCTATTCTTGTGTCAGCGCGTGCATGTGTGAGTGCTTACGCCTAAAAAAAAGATTGTTCTGTCAAAATAAGAGAGACTTTCTCCTTCTTGACGTGAATCATCTTTAAATGAAATACTGCCAATAAGGAATAATAGAAACCACCATACTGCTTTCTATCTATGATGAAGTAACGTTTTATGGGGTGAAAAAATGATCGCCCCTGACAGATATGCTTAATCGGTAAATGACCATATATTATATATATATATATACTGTATATATATATATATATACACACATACACAGTGCATCCGGAAAGTATTCACAGCGCATCACTTTTTCCACATTTTGTTATGTTACAGCCTTATTCCAAAATGGATTAAATTCATTTTTTTCCTCAGAATTCTACCCACAACACCCCATAATGACAACATGAAAAAAGTTTACTTGAGGTTTTTGCAAATTTATTAAAAATAAAAAAATTGAGAAAGCACATGTACATAAGTATTCACAGCCTTTGCCATGAAGCTCAAAATTGAGCTCCGTTGCATCCTGTTTCCCCTGATCATCCTTGAGATGTTTCTGCATCTTAATTGGAGTCCACCTGTGGTAAATTCAGTTGATTGGACATGATTTGGAAAGGCACACACCTGTCTATATAAGGTCCCACAGTTGACAGCTTAGGTCAGAGCACAAACCAAGCATGAAGTCAAAGGAACTGTCTGTAGACCTCCGAGACAGGATTGTCTCAAGGCACAAATCTGGGGATGGTTACAGAAAAGTTTCTGCTGCTTTGAAGGTCCTAATGAGCACAGTGGCCTCCATCATCCGTAAGTGGAAGAAGTTCAAAACCACCAGGACTCTTCCTAGAGCTGGCCGGCCATCTAAACTGAGCGATTGGAGGAGAAGGGCCTTAGTCAGGGAGGTGACCAAGAACCCGATAGTCACTCTGTCAGAGCTCCAGAGGTCCTCTGTGGAGAGAGGAGAAACCTTCCAGAAGGACAACCATCTCTGCAGCAATCCACCAATCAGGCCTGTATGGTAGAGTGGCCAGACGGAAGCCACTCCTTAGTAAAAGGCACATGGCAGCCCACCTGGAGTTTGCCAAAAGGCACCTGAAGGACTCTCAGACCATGAGAAAGAAAATTCTCTGGTCTGATGAGACAAAGATTGAACTCTTTGGTGTGAATGCCAGGCGTCACGTTTGGAGGAAACCAAGCACCGCTCATCACCAGGCCAATACCATCCCTACAGTGAAGCATGGTGGTGGCAGCATCATGCTGTGGGGATGTTTTTCAGCGGCAGGGACTGGGAGACTAGTCAGGATAAAGGGAAAGATGACTGCAGCAATGCACAGAGACATCCTGGATGAAAAACTGCTCCAGTGCGCTCTTGACCTCAGATACACATACATACATATATATACACATACATACATACATATATATACACATACATACATACATACATACATACATATATATATTTATATATATATACACATACATACATACATATATATACACACACATACATACATCTATACTAATTAATAAAAGGCAAAGCCCTCACTGACTCACTGAATGACTGACTGACTGACTGACTGACTCACTCATCACTAATTCTCCAACTTCCCGTGTAGGTGGAAGGCTGAAATTTGGCAGGCTCACTCCTTAGAGCTTACTTACAAAAGTTAGGCAGGTTTCATTTCGAAATTCTACGCGTAACGGTCATAACTGGAAGCTACTTTCGTATACTGTATACGGCCATAGCGGGCAGTTCGGTCGCCGTGTGAGGCGGTTGCGTATTGCGTCTTGCATCATCACGCCTCCCTGCGGCTGCTGCGGAAATCACCACGCCTCCCACGTAATTGACTGCACGTCTTGCATCTTGCATCATCACGCCTCCGTGCGGCTGTTGGGGAAATCACCACGCCTCCCACGTAATTGACTGCCTGCCCATATAAAGCCGTTCTTTGCTGTGGTGTCTGAATTCCTTTCCTTGCTTCTCCAAGGAGGCATTCTTTTCAAAGCTTATCCACAGTTTTATAAACGAACGAGATATAAGGCCGTCCTTTTTCCTTGCTTCGCCAAGGAAGCTAAGGTGCTCTGCAGTTTTTTTGTGAAGTGGTCTTTGCACATCTTTTTCGGTGTGTTATAAACGAGCGAGATATAAGGCCATCATTTTTCCTTGCTTTGCGTTTTCCGTCTTGCATCATCACGCCTCCCTGCGGCTGCTGGGGAAATCACCACGCCTCCCACGTAATTGACGGCCTGCCCATATAAAGCCGTTCTTTAAATCTTTTTCGGTGTGTTATAAACGAGCGAGATATAAGGCCGTCCTTTATCCTTGCTTTGCGTCTTGCATCTTGCATCATCACGCCTCCCTGCGGCTGCTGGGGAAATCACCACGCCTCCCACATAATTGACGGCCTGCCCATATAAAGCCGTTCTTTGCTGTGGTTTGTGAATTCCTTTCCTTGCTTCTCCAAGGAGGCATTCTTTTCAAAGCTTATCCACAGTTTTATAAACGAACGAGATATAAGGCCGTCCTTTTTCCTTGCTTCGCCAAGGAAGCTAAGGTGCTCTGCAGTTTTTTTGTGAAGTAGTCTTTACACATCTTTTTCACTGTGTTATAAACGGGCGAGATATAAAGCCGTCCTTTTTCCTTGCTTCGCCAAGGAAGCTAAGGTGCTCTGCAGTTTTTTTGTGAAGCGGTCTTTACACATCTTTTTCGCTGTGTTATAAACGAGCGAGATATAAGGCCGTCCTTTTTCCTTGCTTCGCCAAGGAAGCTAAGGTTCTCTGCAGTTTTTTTGTGAAGCGGTCTTTACACATCTTTTTCGCTGTGTTATAAACGAGCGAGATATAAGGCCGTCATTTTTCCTTGCTTCGCCAAGGAAGGTAAGCCGCTCTGCAGTTTTTTTGTGAAGCGGTCTTTACACATCTTTTTCGCTGTGTTATAAACGAACGCCATATAAGGCGCATTTCATCCGCGGATTCTCCACTGTTTTATTGTTCATTTGTTAAGATTGTTATAGTTATTGTGTAGATATTTTACACTTACTTTATTGTTCACGTACCCATTGCCTTTATTTAATCCGCGGCTTCTCTGCTGTTGTTTTCTTCGTTTATATATTTGAATCCCTTTCCTTGCCTGACTGCCTGCCCATATAAAGCGCTCCGCAGTTTATAACAGCACATTTAATCCACGGGTTCTCCGCTGTTTTATTGTTCATTTGTTAAGATTGTTATAGTTATTGTGTAGATATTTTACACTTAGTTTAGTGTTCAAGTACCCATTTCCTTTATTTAATCCGCGGCTTCTCTGCTGTTGTTTTGTTCGTTTATATATTTGAATCACTTTCTTTGCCTGACTGCCTGCCCATATACAGCGCTCCACAGTTTATAAAGCACATTTAATCCACGGTTTCTCCGTTGTTTTATTGTTCATTTGTTAAGATTATTATAGTTATTGTGTAGATATTTTACACTTACTTTACTGTTTACATACCCATTTCCTTTAATTAATCCGCGACTTCTCTGTTGTTGATCAAGTACCCATTCCCTTTATTCTTGCAACTCTACCCCTATTAAAATGTCTATCGAGGTGATCACCATCAATCAAACAACTATCACTTACTGAGTGGTGTGTATGCCCAGAGATGGCGCCTGCCTTTTCCATTCTCTGTGTTACATATTGCACTGACATATCAGGCTCACTTTTGATATCCGCAGGGACATTGTGTCTTATGTATGAATGGGACAGTTTCAAAGTGTGGACTGATGATGGTACAGGAGATAATTATACTACACAGGAGCACTATAAGACTGAAATGCTTAAGCCCTTCACCTATGGTTCTGCATGTGAGTTGATGGCTGCCGCTGAATTGTTTGGTTGTCGCTTTCAAGTATACCGAAACGGCCAAATATTTTACACCTTTGGAGAACCGTCAATGCCTCTGAAACATCTTAGATTCACAGGTGACGATTTGAGTAGTGGACACTTTGATGTTTATGAATATTTCAACTCTCAAAAGATTGATGCAAAGTTATTGATGAAGCCAGTTGTATGCTTATATCGATTGACACATACCAAATGTCAGTTCAACACAAATCCAGCTCGAGCTGATTATGACAGCAGCAATCCAAGCTGTGAGAACACAGTAAAAAGGAAGCGTATCAGACGTCGTGGTAGATTTTCTGATGCAGCTAGACGGAAGCAACTTCGTGCAGCTGCCGCCAAATACTCACACAAAAATCCAGAAGTTAATAAACACGCTGTGGCTAAATACTCACAAGCAAATCCACAAGTTCATAGGAACGCTGTGGCTAAATACTCAGAAGCAAATCCACAAGTTCATAGGGACGCTGTGGCTAAATACTCAGAAGCAAATCCACAAGTTCATAGGGACGCTGTGGCTAAATACTCAGAAGCAAATCCACAAGTTCATAGGGACGCTGTGGCTAAATACTCAGAAGCAAATCCACAAGTTCATAGGGACGCTGTGGCTAAATACTCAGAAGCAAATCCACAAGTTCATAGGGATGCTGTGGCTAAATACTCACAAGCACATCCACAAGTTCATAGGGACGCTGTAGCTAAATACTCGCAAGCAAATCCACAAGTTCATAGGGACGCTGTGGCTAAATACTCGCAAGGAAATCCACAAGTTCATAGGGACGCTGTGGCTAAATACTCGCAAGCAAATCCACAAGTTCATAGGGACGCTGTGGCTAAATACTCGCAAGCAAATCCACAAGTTCATAGGGACGCTGTGGCTAAATACTCGCAAGCACATCCACAAGTTAATAGGGACGCTGTGGCTAAATACTCGCAAGCAAATCCACAAGTTCATAGGGACACTGTTGCTAAATACTCGCAAGCACATCCACAAGTTAATAGGGACGCTGTGGCTAAATACTCGCAAGCAAATCCACAAGTTCATAGAGACGCTGTCGCTAAATACATGGAGGCAAATCCACAAGTTAATAGAGCTTCTGTTTCTAGATACGATACCAATAATGAAAAGCGGCTCATACGAAAACAACAGGTTTGGCTCAAAAAAGCCAATTGTGGATTTGCGTACGACCCAAACATACATTATGAGTCTGACAAAACAGTACACATTGGATCCATGGATGTTCACTGTGACTATTGTCAAGCTCAGAAGTGGAAATGCGAGTCTCCTGGTTTGTGCTGTAACGGTGGTAAAGTCTCTCTCACTCCTTTACGTAAGCTTCCTGACCTTCTTGAGGGCCTGTTAAATGGGAAACATCCTCAAAGTGAGCATTTCTTGAACAATATTCGAAAGTACAACAGCGCATTTCAAATGACGTCATTTGGTGCTAAACAAATCGTTGAGGGAAATTTTATGCCTTCATTTAAAGTTCAGGGACAAGTGTATCACTTGATTGGCAGTCTTTTACCTATGCCGAGTGAGGAACACAAATTTTTGCAAATTAATTTTGTCGGGGATGATGAAAAGGAAGCACAAATCCGCTGCGCTAATTTTTCTGGACTTAACATACCCCTGGTCAAGCAATTACAAAAAATGCTCCATGACTGTAACACTTACATCCAGGACTTCCACTCCACAATGGACAATATTTCAGATGATGACAAAGACTTCAAAGTTGTCATTCACGCAGACAAAAAACCATTACATGCACACAAAGGCAGATTTAATAAACCCACAGTTCATCAAGTTGGTGTTGTCATCGTTGGGCAAATGTTCAACAATAGAGATATTGTCTTGAAAACCAGAGACAATAAACTACAACGCATTAAAGAAACCCACAGATCCTATGATGCACTTCAATATCCTCTCATGTTCTGCTATGGTGAAGACGGCTATTCTGTATCTATACCTCAAGTTCATGCTACCAGTAAGTTACCTATGAACAAAACCGTCTCTGCA
>NC_041397.2:98665809-98673309 GCF_900747795.2 Erpetoichthys calabaricus | reverse complement strand
TTTAACACTATCCTCCCACAATGACTGGTGTCCAAACTGGTAGATCTGGGACTTCCATCACTCACATGCAGTTGGATACTGGACTTCCTGTCTAGTCGCTCCCAGAGGGTCAGACAGGGTCCCCACACCTCCACTGCTCTCAGCCTCAACACCGGAACACCGCAGGGTTGTGTGCTCAGCCCGCTCCTCTATAACCTCTACACATATGACTGTGTCCCCACTCATCATAGCAACAAGATCATAAAGTTCACGGATGACATGATGGTGGTCGGACTCATCTCGGGCAAGGAGGGTGAGTTGGCATACAGGTGGAGCGGCTGTCAGAGTGGTACAGAGTCCATAACCTGCTCCTCAACACCACAAAAACGAAGGAGCTTGTTATTGACTTTAGAATAAACAAAACTGACATCCAACCACTCATCATTGGCGGGGCCTGTGTGGGGAGGGTCCCGGTGTTCAGGTTTCTGGGCATTGAGCTGAAGGATGACCTGACCTGGAGCAACAACTCCAAGGAGCTGCTGAAGAAGGTGCAGCAGAGACTGTATTTTCTGAGAATCCTCAGAAAGAACCACCTCCCCAGAAATCTGCTCCTTGCCTTTTATCACTGTTTCATCAAGAGTGTGCTCATGTACGGACTGTGTTTGTGGTACGGCAGCTGCACTTCCTCAGAAAGGAAAGCGCTCCACAGGGTCGTCAGGACAGCAGAGAGAACTCAGAATAAAACTGCAATATAGACCTTAAGTCAACCAGTGCAATTTGTATATATACAATACAATACAATACAGTTTATTTTTGTATAGCCCAAAATCACACAGGAAGTGCCGCAATGGGCTTTAACAGGCCCTGCCTCTTGACAGCCCCCCAGCCTTGACTCTCTAAGAAGACAAGGAAAAACTCCCAAAAAAAACCTAGTAGGGAAAAAAATGGAAGAAACCTTGGGAAAGGCAGTTCAAAGAGAGACCCCTTTCCAGGTAGGTTGGGCGTGCAGTGGATGTCAAAAGAAGGGGGTCAATACAAAAGAACAAGTATATAACAAGTGCATATATATATATATATATATATATATATATATATATATATATATATAACAAGTGCAATTCGTATATTTTGTAAAGTGCTTTTATTACTATTCGGTTTGCTATCATTTTCTCTTTTCTTGTCTTTTTAACTGTTATGCCTCACACTGACTCGACTGCCCCTTCAATTTCGTTGTTCCTTTGTAAAAGTGACAATGACAATAAAGATCTATCTATCTATAAAATGTTACATACAGGAATATCATTTAATCTGAGCAGGTTATTGGTAGAGTGCTTATTAGCTTGTCACAATAGGTGAACGGTACGACTATCTATATAAGCCACAACTGTGAATTTTAACCTATTCTATGTAAAACAGTTACTAGAAGACACTTATTGTAAAGCAAGCTACTACACTGAAGAAAATTTAGTTACCAATTGTAAGGTCACAATATAAATAAAAAACATGTTATTGTAAATCCATCTATTTACTCATTAATCCAATCTTTGAACTTGTTTTTTCTGTTACTGGGTCATAGGTAGATACAGTCCTAATAGTATTAGGAAAAAGACAAGAAAAAAATACTAGGAGGACTTCCAGTCAGTCAAATGGTTCATTCTCTCATAGTTTGACAGTTCAGTCACCAAATAAATAAACATGCATATCTTTGTAACATATGAGGAAACTTTAAGTACTAGCAGAAAGCCCACACAGAGATAGCAACAACATAATAAATCCCTAAAGAAAAAGACTAGAACATGACAATAGCTCCAGCACCTCTCGGCCATTTTTGCTTATTAATCGATAATCTCATAAAACTGATCTTACACGGACGTTTCTGTCATTGTAAATTCAAATATTTGTTCTTACACGAAGTAGAGCATATTTAAATGATTTTCTTAATGCCTTTTACTTCACTTCAAATCAGCTTTAATTACTGAGGATCAAGATTGAAGCATGCCAAACTGGAAAGAACAGGACATAAAATCCTTAGCAATAATTTCCAGCTCCTTCATGGAACTTTCCACTTATTTAAAAAGGTACTATCACCCTGTCATGTCTTTAGTCTATCCCTATTTTCTATGAAAGGGCCATGTCTTTGTATACAGTACCCTGTTTAAGAAGTGCTGAGGGGCATCCTAAGTACATTACCAAAGCACCTTGACTAGATCCTCTCAATTTAAAGAAGCAGTTTTCCATTTCAGGATACTCCACACTGCCAAGCTTCTCATTCTGTACTAGTAATCTAATTCTTTCCATAGCTATACATGGCTTGAAACCATGGGGAAGAATAGACTTATCGAGCGAGAAATACACAACATCCAAGGTCTTAACATCCAATTTAATCACTTGGGATTGTGAGGCATTTTCTATGCCAGTATGTGTGGCCTAATATCAGATGAAAAAGCAATTCCGGCTTTTGCCATATAATGGATGAAAAAAAGAGTTTGGGATTATATGCATCTAACCAATTGTTGAATTCAAATGAAAACAAACATAAAACAAAAAACAAATACCACAAGTAAACAAGCTGACAGTACCAAAATATCAGATGAACTTTTAAAATTAGCTTAAGCATATGGAAAATTAAGTCACAAAGTTTATATTTGACCATGTATAAATGAATATTAGGAATAAATAGAAAAGTAAACACTAATCATTCATACTGGCAAGTAAATATGTATATTAAATATTAGCAATGTGTATTAATGTATGTAATATTAAATGTATAGCAATATAATGCATAATTCATAGCAAATATGTATATTATGCTACTTAAGCTATAAACATAAAATGTACAAATTGTAATAAAGAACACTTTCCAAGCTTAAACAAACATTACAAATTAATACTATATATTAATTTCAACTTACATTTTTGGATGCTGTGCTCATATATTGAATTACCATCTCCTTTTTTGTGTTTAGGTCTTTCTCCCTAAGAGGTGCTTTTTTATCTTCATTTAAATTCATATCCTCCTGATAAAAAATAAAAATTAAATAGCAGGAATTAATTGCATTAGTTTATTGTTGAAGGATATAGGCACTTCTACTAACTAATTAGTTTACTGGTCATTTTCTCACAAATCCAGACACACAATTAAAGACACATTTTTTACATAATTCTCTTCTAGATTGGAAAGATGCTTAATTACTGGTGAAATATATAATTTTGTGTAAGTAATCCAGGGAAACAATGCTTTTAAATCAATGTTAACCAGCAATAAAACTTAGACAAATATCTCTGCCAATTAATTTTGGATAAAAGTAGCAGCAGTTCGCTTCTTACAATTAAGAATACATTTCCACATGTACTACACCAAGAGTTCAACCTAAAAGCATTTAAAGCTAAAAAAAAAAAAAAAAAAAAAAAAAAAGTTAATAGCAAAACTGAATAGAATATCACCAGGTTACTAGTAATGAATGTAATATAAAACATTCCTCAAGAAGTAAAATAGAGTTAATAAAAACAATTGATATTAAAGAAAAAGGTTTAATGTCGTAAACAACAAAATTTGTATCAAATCAAAAGAAACAGAAAATGCTGGGAAGGAACATGAACAGCATAATGAGCATATTTTCATTCATTTTTGCTCTTAATAGTAATAATATTTTTTTTATATACTGCTTTCCTCGTGCCTAAAGTTTTATAAAATTTGTACTGATTTTACAAATTGCAATACTACACCTTTATTAAACAGATCACATTCCCCTTTCTCCTCTAGTCATTCAAAAAGTAAGGAAATCAAGCAAGCTAGCTTTAGTTTTAAATGTAAAATGTATTACTCCATAAAAATCATTAAAAATTCAGTAATGGATCAACACTTTCACAAAGACAAATGTTCAAATAATTCAATAAGTATCAGAACTACAATGTTAAAAATCACAAATAAAATATTTAAATCCTTACTTATTTGCATAAACCACTATTTGTACACCACTGACTAATATACAATTACAAGTTAAAAGTATCTTTATAAAGTGTGTAATTAAAGAGGACTCTCAACGTAATAAAAGCAATAAACATTTTAGCTAAATCACACTCTTTTTGCTTCTGAGTCTTATTCTACCTCCACCTATAAATGATATGTTATACTTTACCCAATGAAAAACTGACAATCCTGCGAACACTTAATATTATTCTTATATTATATATATATATATATATATATAACACTTATATTATTAAGACCAGAAAAAAATAGATGCACTAAACAGCAATCCCAATACCTTGATTTTCTCTCAAAGAAGCTTAAGTGTCCAGAAGTTTAGCAACAATTCAAAATGCTCAATACATTCAGGACAATGTTAATAAATTGTATTACCGATTCTTCCATTTGAGAAAGATAACACATCTTCACATCTTATACAAAAAAAAAAAATGGTAAGCAATCATATTAGATGGTTGACTAAGCAAAACTTTCCCACTGGGTATTATGTCAATTCTGTAAGTGGACTGCGTAATATTGTAATGAAAAGATTGTCTGATACAAAAGATTGTATTACAATAAGGTCTGAGCAGTGAGCATTCCCATACCTTTACTTTATTCCAAATTGAAATGGATCTGAAACAACTGACTTTATGCAACACAGCTGACTTGTGGTTAAGCAGAATAAGGAAGCATGCATGAGTGTAACATTTCAATATATTGATGAGAAATCTACACTGAAAAGCAGATACTTGCAGTGTTGCTTTCTTTAAAGGAGAGTGCATTTGTTACAATACTTTCCTCAAGAATGAGGACACAACTGCTTAAGGACTGAAACTGGACCAGACACCAGAGCTTAGGCAGCAGCATGTAACACTGTGTTACCATTTCAAAGTTTCTTGAACATGCTATGTGTATATTAATCTATTCATTCGTAAATTTAATGTGTTTACATACCTGTACAATAGAACTATCAGGTTGTGTTCATATTAACTTTCAATCTTGCATTATCACGATTTAAAATTTAATTATGTAAATTTAATTTTTACCTACATATACTTTTGTTTTCTTAATACAGAAGAACCCCTATTTAAAATTACCATGTTTAACATAGTTCCACATTTTAAATTTTGAGTGGTGGTGATGGTTGGTATCTGCCATTTAACAAAACAAAATTTTAAGTGGTTCCCTTCAAAAATTAAGGTTTTACTGTACTGCATGGAAACAGAATAAAGTATATGTAGTTGGTAAGATAAAGTACATATTTCACTGTAGTGCCATTAATTGAAATTGGAAATAACAATTATAATATCAAAGGCAATAATCATCAATTAATAATTTTGTTATAATCATTCACCCTTACCAAGTGTCATTTTAGATTTATAGCTAAACTTGAAATTACACAGGGGATGCACAAACCAGTGTGTTTGTTCGTGCCGGTCCCGAGCCCGGATAAATGGGGAGGGTTACGTCAGGAAGGGAATCCGGTATAAAATTTTGCCAGATCAACATGCGGACAATAATACAGATTTCCATGCCAGATCAGTAGAGTCCCAGGTTAACAACAACCACCACCAGTATTGTTAGCCAACAGGGTGCTGGCGGAAATTGGGCAATTGTTGGCTGAAGAAGGAGAACAAGAGGAAGGAGACGTGTCCGGAGGCAGGAGGAGGAGGAGGAAAGTAAAGAGAGTAGAACTGAGGGTGGGAACTTTGAATGCTAGCAGTATGACTGGTAAGGGGAGAGAGTTAGCTGATGTGATTGAGAAAGGGAAGGTTGATATATTGTGTGTAAATTTGTAAAGACTGTCAGCAGTTGCAAATCTGTTTTCTCACAACTGCCAGCCTCAAGAGGCACCTACCAGTAACCATTCATGAGATATAGGTCACCTTACCCAGTTTTTCCAACAGCTCGTCAACACAGGGCATTGGATAAGCATCAAATTTAGAGACCTTATTCAAGCACCTGAAATCGATACAGAACCGAACTGAACTGTCCTGTTTTGGGACTAATACGACAGACTGTTCCAGTCACTTTTACTTTCACAAATTACATCCAATGCCAGCATCTGTTTGACATCTTCGCGCACAATATTCCGTCGCACTTCTGGGATCCAAAACGGTCTCATTTGCACCCTAACACCGGGTTCAGTAGTGATTTTATGTTCTGCAAGGTTAGTCATGCATGACAGGGCGGGAAAAACATCAGTGTTCCACTCAATCAAAGATAACAACTCTGTCTTTTGCGAGTCAGACAAGTCATCACCAATGGTAACATCAGTCTGAGCAACAGCAGCCAAGGAAGTGCAAACCCCCTGCGGGTCACACCACTCCTTTAAGAGATTAACATGTAAAATCTGGAATGGTTTGCGCCGACCCGGTATTCTGACCTTGTAATTCACCGGCCCCATACGTTCCGGACCCTGCCATTTTGCTAGGAACTTGTGCAGGTCAGATGGAATCAGAACCAAAACATGATCACCAGGTTTGAATTCACAGAGCTTAGAGCGTCTATCGTATAGATGTTTCTGGGTTTCTTCTTCACGTTGCTGATGCTCCACAGCGATAGAAGAAAGTCTAGAAATCCTATCTTGCAATGAAATTACCCGATCCGCAAAGCTCGGCCCGTGAGCTTTTGTCCAGATTCCTGTCCATTCCTCACGCACCACATCCAAGACACCTCGTGGGCGCCTACCAAACAACAACTCGAAAGGACTCAAGCCAGTGGACGCCTGCGGCAATTCCTGCACCGCAAACATAATAAAAGGCAGAATAAAGTCCCAAGACATTGGGTCATCAAGAACAACTCGCCTGATCATCTGTTTTAAAGTCTTGTTAAATCGTTCAGTCAAACCATTCATCTGTGGATGGTAAACAGTCGTACTTAATTTCGTAATAGCAAGGCTGTCACACAATTCTTTCATCACGCAAGAAGTAAAAGGTGTGCCCTGATCAGTTAAAATTTCACTGGTGATGCCATTATGAGTGAAAATCTTACATAGAACTTTGGCTACAGCGGAAATATTGGCTTTTTAATAACAGCCACTTCAGGATATAGCATTGCATAGTCAACCAACACAACCATATATTGATACCCATTTGTATTCTTAGTAAGAGGGCCAACAATATCTAATCCTACCCGTTGAAAAAGAACATCCAAAATAGGCATAGGAGAAAGGGGAGCCCGAGGAGGTTTATAAGCAGAGACGATCTGGCAGCCAGGACATGAACTACAGAATTGTTCAACATCTTTTCCCATATTCAGCCAATAAAATCATTTTGATAAACGATCTCTAGTCTTATCAGCACCCAGGTGACCACCCAAGACATGAGAGTGGTCCAACTGCAAAAAAATGTCCCTATGTACTTCAGGTACAAATAACTGTTCAATAAATTCCCCCACTAAGTGATCTGAAATCACTCTAAAAAGGCAGCCGTCTTTCTCGTGAAAGTGCCGGGTTTTCAAGCCCCCAGTTGCTCGCTCTTGGTAGTAGGAGTCACTAGTGGAGCAAGCCTGTTTAAACGCATATTCTAATAAGCTATCAGCATGCTGCA
>NC_041397.2:98563309-98658309 GCF_900747795.2 Erpetoichthys calabaricus | reverse complement strand
ATGTTCTATCACTTGATATCTGATTATGCAGACACTAAGAAACTGCTTTTGAAAAACAAGGCTTTGAATTTGACAAAAGAAAAATAAATTCAAATACACACCTTTTCATAATCCTAATCTGAAAAACAAGATTGGTATGACTATAAATTTAAACTATATAAATGTTTATATTATTATATACTACAAAACAAGGATTTACAGAAACTGGTATCACTTTAGGAAACATTTAGGTAAATCCAGACTGTCTATGTCATCCACTTAAAAACCAAGTTACAGTATAATTCCATAAATTACACTTTGCAGATGTAGCAAAAGCCTTCCTACACTTAAATTACTTGAACTCATCAATATAAGGTAAATCAGCTGCTGTTATGGTTTAATCTGCACATATGCACACTTGAAGACACTCATTAACTGTAAACCAACCATGTCATTGCATATTTATCAACGGTATATTTATGGCATTTTCATACTTACAACCAGTGTTTGATGTTCACTGCATTTACTGTAACCTTAAACAACTTCACAGCAGAGATTAACAGACATTTCACAAGAAAAATATTTATAGCATTGTGGCATGATCTAGACTTCTAACAATTCATAGCAGCACTTCAAAACTCTTACATTCTACAGTATAACTAAATTAAAAGGATACAAATTCTACTGATGTAAGTATATCAATCCTCCTCTCTCATCATTTTGACTCCATTTACTTAGCTTAGAGTTACAGTGGCAATAAGATGAGATGAAGAGACCAGGTCGCCTTATCCACAGTAACATTTTCCAGATCCTCATGAGGCAATTTCACACTTTCCTGATCCAGTTAAGATATAATGTAGTTCCTTCATCAAGTCCTTGGTCTGACTTTGGGTCTTCTTTTGGTGTAACACGCCTTTTATACATCCTCAATGAAGTTCTGGGGGTATCGTAACTATTTGTTCATATTATTTAAAGTGGCTTCTCTTGGTCCTATAGAAGCAGCATTTCTATTCTAAAAGCCTGCACTACAGCCAAGTCCCTTATTATATCACTGAAAGTAAACCTAATAACTCAGTTCAGGAAACCTATTTTAGCTGCATTTTAATTTTTTCAGTTACTTAGCTAACCTTTCTTTTTTTCTCTGGTGCTGCGTTGACATCATGCACCAGAAGGTGTAAACTTATTCAGTGCAAATAGGAACACGTAGGTGGTCGGTTGCTATGTGCTACAACATGCTTGACCTGGCAGTGATCAACGCACATGTACTGCACAAGGCATCCATGGGTCCACTGAGAAAAGAAGATTGTTCTTTGTTCACCTAGCAGAAAAATTTTGTTGTCGCTTCTTACAAGAAAAGGTGATGGAAAAAAGTAAAAGAGGATGCAAAATTGACAAGCTTCTGTTCCAAAAAAGCTGCTTTCCCCCAGAAAAGCAAACTCAGTCCATGTCAGGTGCCCCTTCAATGCAATAGGAACCACAGCATAGAGAGAAGTGCATACATTGCAATGTAGGACGGATGGTCCTTAAGTGTGTGGGAACTGTTAACATTTGAATTTGTTGATTGCATATAGCGCAGAACTGACCTCTCTGTACTATTCTTTCCTCTGCATGTCCTGGAGCACAAAAGGAACACCACCATGCACCAAAATTGGAGACTGGGCAAGATCGTCACTGATTACAACCACAAAAGGGTATGCAAATGAATATGAATAATGTTGCATCAGTGCCATAATGTTTTCCGTAATGTACTATACAGGTCATAAAATGAATAATTCCAAATATCATATATACCTATGTCTCTGTTTTTTGTCAGTGCGGCTTTGACATCATGGACCATAAGGTGCATACTAATTCAGCATAAGCAGGAACGCTCAATAAAACTGAATAAAGAAAATTAAAGTGATAAATAAGATACCAAGAAGGCAGATTCACCAGCGTTTGTGTGTCAGCTTTTATCCCTCCAGGTCAGAGAATGTCCAGTTCCACTGTCTCAAAACACCACTCACATCTAGAATTGTTCCCAATTTCAAATAAAAAATAACAGCGTCAGATCTGGGGTAGTGGTGGGGCCACGTAGCATGATCGTGACGGAGAGAATAAAAGTGAAAAAAAAACACTAACTTTTACAAATATTAAAAATTTACACCGCCTCTTACAGACACAAATCAAATGTATGTTTTATTGTATAATATTAACAAGAGCAGCTCACTACTCAAAACGGTAAATTTGCGAGGCAACCAGTATCGAACCGGCAGCCTCTTGATTACAAGTCAGCATTTCTTACTGCTGCACCACGGAAGCTGTTGCATTATACTTGTACCTTTTGTGAAAGTGTTTGATATATGGACTTCTGGCTTCACACATTATACAGTTTTATGTCTTCATTTTGTCATTTATTACAAAACATGAAAAATGTTTGTTTTAACTATGTGTTTACATAGATTACTGTAGAAACGGAACACATATGAAATGAATGTGTTTCAAATAACAATATATTTTTTACCCTCTAAAATTCCAGCACTTCACTCCAAGATAATCAAGGCTTGAGCTGGGAGAACTTTTTGCCCTTTCTGCAGCGGTGGGTGGGGGTGGTATAGCAGGCTGTTTGCTGCTTGTGTTGATCGAAACATTTACATTTACAAGACAAAAGATGCTGACAGAGAGGTACGAACCGATTTAAGGTGGGCCAGAATTACAATTTTTTACATAGGCTTTGGTAATTCTAGTGTTAAATCCAAGCAGAATGAGTAACACATTCAGAATAACTTGCCTTATTGTTAAAAGTGTCAAAAATTAAACAAATGAGTTGTAGTTCTATGTAGTGGAGCATAATTATGATATTGTAACAATACCAGAAACTGGGCTAAATAAAAAAAACAGGGAAAACTATAACCTAGAGAGGCACACATTTTTTAGGAAGGCTAGACAGAACAGAAAAGAAGGTGTGGTTGCTGTTTATGTCAAGCAGAATATAAACACAAGACCTCTTCAATTGAACGATGAGCCACATCTTAGTGAGGACAGCTGACTTCATTTGGAAAACAACAGGGAAAGAGACCTTATCTTAGGAGTGTGTTATAGACCTCCCAACACTGACAGTAATTTCAATGCACATCTTTTTAGTAATATTAAAAAGGCACATTTACAGGGGGATATTATGGGCTACCCGAATATTAATTGTTATAACCTTGCAAATAGTGGAGCAAAAGAGTAGGAGTTTTTAAACGTAATCAGTGACAATTTTTAAACACAGTATGCTGAAGCACCAACACAGGGGGAAGCCTGCTTAGATTAAAAATATTAGATAGATAGATAGATAGATAGATAGATAGATAGATAGATAGATAGATAGATAGATAGATAGATAGATAGATAGATAGATAGATAGATAGATAGATAGATAGATAGATAGATAGATAGATAGATAGATAGATAGATAGATAGATAGATTTGAGGCTGTAGAGGTGATTGAACCACTAAGGTCATGTGTTTTCTAAGTGTTTTCGAAGAGTGTAGATGCAGTCTTAAACTGTTAAGTTTAATTTTGGTAGGGCTAATTTTAAGCAGATGCAGCAAGGTCTAATGAGGATAGACTTGGATAGGCTTTTAAGTGTGGAGGCAGTCAAGGAGCAGTGGACCAGGTTTGAAAACATTTTACATGTAATGCAGGACAGGTGCATATTAAAATTTGGAATTACTAGGACATTTAAAAAAAACACTCAGCAGTGGGTTAACCCTTAAACTGCCAAATATTTGGGGGGTTAATGTACCCGTGGGCGCCAAATAATTTTTTGTTGCACTTTTTAAGTAAATGTCACAATTTACCAAGAAAAAGTGACATTTTAATGGAACACATTTTTTTTCATGGAAAGAGCATCACAATTACTGCAACACTGATCATTTTACACACTGCCAATGAACTGTAAAAACTATATTTAAAAAATAAAAAAATAAAAAAAAAACTACTGCAATAATATGTACAAGGTGCAACTGAAGCCATTGATGAAATTCATTAAATCACCGAGACAACTGTGCTTAAACTGGCTGCACACAAACACACAGAGGCCAACACTGATGCTTGCAGGCTAGTCTAGTGCAGCGGCTGAATCCCAGGGACAGTGATGCTGCAGTGCTGCAGGGGGCGGCAGTGGTCATGAGCTGGCTGCTCAACAAATGTACGACACTGACTGATCAGCTCCCGCATCCTGGCAAATTGCACTGGGAAGTGACTATAGCTGGTGGCGGAGTTCAATGAATGTATGTCGCCAAATATACTAGGCTCCTGTGTGCTGGCAAATTGCACTGGGAAAGCTGAAATTGAAGCTGCAAAGGTAAAAACAGATGTATACAGTAAGGTTTGTAAGATTAATGACTCCAATGTGAATCTTAGGGCGTATG
The DNA here is from genome assembly GCF_900747795.2 of Erpetoichthys calabaricus. Classification (NCBI taxonomy): domain Eukaryota; kingdom Metazoa; phylum Chordata; class Cladistia; order Polypteriformes; family Polypteridae; genus Erpetoichthys; species Erpetoichthys calabaricus. Next base: position 98,653,932 of record NC_041397.2, on the reverse strand, counting down.
AGAACATAAGGGCAACGCAAAGATATTAGGGAGGCTAAAAGGCAGTTAGAGGTATATCGCTGATAAGGTGAAAGATGACCCAGATATTCAAAAAGCACTCAAGAGATTGCCGTTCCCAGAAACAGAACTTACTGAGCATTTCCCAGCTACTTTGGCCCTTTGCCCATTCTTACAGGTGATGCCCTCTCCACTGACTCAGGGTTAGATACAATTCATATGCCCACTAGCCCTCGGTTCTAGAGTCATTGGTGAACATGTACCCAGGCAGATGGACCCCATACATGTCTCCTGGCTGCTAAAGTGTTCTCTACATGCTGTGTCTGCAAAACAGCGATCACTGAGCTGCTTTTATGGCAGCTTCTCCAGGTAGCCCCACCCTCCTCTAAAAGATCTCAACCACCTGATGAGCTTGTTTCTCTCAGGTCAAGACTCAGGGGCACTGTTATTTCCACATCACACCAGTTAAAAAACACTTGTATAATTATGAAGTTGTTGATGATGATGAACAACTGAGGATAGTATTTGCAGTCTTTAGCAGTGCATTCAAAGGTAACACTCATTTAGATTGTTTAATTTTCACTTTGACATGTCCGTGTCTCATATCTATACCAATCTGAGAATTAATACATTGGTCTCTTATTGTCTTCTTTTCAACTTGCCTTTTAGGAAGAAATTAAAATTCAGGTTGTACTTGCTCAAGTAGTATTTTGTTAAAAGTTCAGATTTAAGGTCACTGTTTCAGTTTAAACTATGAAATTATTGTTTGTTTAGTCCTTTGTGTAATTTTGTGATTCAGTGTGTATTTACTTTATGATTTATGTATTAATTTTATAATTCAATTTTTTAATGTTAGATGCGATTAAACGCAATTAATGACATACATTTATGTGATTAATTTTTTAATTGATTCTCAGCCATAATACAAATATATTATTTATTATTGCATGACAGATAAATGCACAAAAACTCTTCTGATCAAGTATAATTCACAGAAAGACAAACTTTGTGGTATGGATCTTTCTATCACACAAAAGGATTTTAAGTATTTTGTACAGAAGAAACCTCAGCTAAAACTGCTTCTTAAATTTAGCTGAGGTGTTCACTTGTATCCCATTAGTATATATATTGTTCTTCCCCATTACTATTTTTGTAGGTCTTTGTGGAGTCCACTCTACTTTTGTTCAACATTAATGATTAGTGTAGAACTTAAATGAATTATTTAGTAGTTAGTTTGGTGTCATCACAGCTGTACTATTCTGTTTGTTTCTTTTCTAGTGAATGCTGCTGTTTCGCATGTTGTTTAGCATGTACCACTATATTATTTACAACAGTGATCCATGGTGATAACCACAAAGTAACAATGGTACATGATGTGATATCATAAAACAAGGCAGTACACATACCTCAATATTTAAATTTTAAAAACCTAAAAAAGGAAAAAAAGAACACTCAACTAATGAAGATAAACAAATCACAAAAAAGAAATAGGGTTTTGACCTTGGCTTTGTACTGGCTTCTTATCATGGACTAAGTTTTTGCTTTGGTGTTCTTGCCAGTTGTTTCTTTGTGTTTTAATCTAACCTATGACCAACATTCTTTTATGTCCTTTAAAGTCATTTACATCTGTGCCACTTCCTGTCCTTCTATTAACAAAATATTTGACTTTAAAATGTAGATCTAGCCAATTAAAAAAAAGATTACAAAAGAAACAGAGAGCTCTATAAGATGTTTTCTCTTTGGTTCATTAAACTGGAACCTTTAATAGTACCTGAGAACTGAACAGTGTTCGGCATGTTCTGTCTCTGCAAGAAAGTTTGGTTGAATATGGCAACCCTTCAGATGTACTTCCTAGTAACTCTTTTAGAAATCCACACATTTCAAATTACTGTATTCATACCTACTTTTAAAAGCCTCAGAAGGACACAGAATTCTTAAATGTCTTCTATATAATATAAGCCAATTTCTGATTGTCCACAGCATTAGATCTCTACTGGGTGTATTCAGGGTTAACACTTGCTGTGCGATAACATTTAAAAATAATTTGTAAAGCTTGTAGTAATAAAATCCACTGCATTTATCATGCCATTATGTGGCACATTAGCACTGCTATACCAAATGACATATAGTTGTGGAAAACTGACACTAATATTTATTGAAGGTAAATCAATATAGAAAAATATAACAAAAAAGAATGGCAGAAGGAATACTAATCTCATTCAAGATCATTAAATATTCTGGTGATCTGAACTGTTTAATGTTGCAAAATATAGGGCAGAAATAATTCCAGTAAATAAATATCAAATTTTATCAACAATTTTGAAGAGGGCCTGCTGGCCTGCCACAAACAGGGGAGTTTAAGATCCCCTTGGTCATACCATCAGCTGCTTCCATCTGTGTGACAATCACTGTGCTCCAATGGGATTAGTACTTTCCTATCAGACTTTATTGTGGCCTTGGACTGTTAAGAATGATGTCCTAGGTATTGTGGACTTTCTACTGAATTAATTTAAAATAATTAATTTCAATTAGACAACACTTCTGCACTTGGATTCAACCACCAGACCAATAGACCATGATTCATCATGGACTGGGCAAGCTAGCCTGTCATATTTCCAAAAACTCATCCACGCTGTCTTTGATGAACAGTCTTGGGATCCCATATTCAACAGAAACCATTTTCCAATATGCCCAACAAATTTGTAAATCAATCGTAAACTTAGAAAGTAATATCTGTTTCAAATTAGAACACACATTAACAAAATTAATTTCACTGTAAATGAATAAACCATACATTAGTTTATGCAAAGAGTCTTGTAAGTCTGTAGGGAATTCTTTTTAAAAACTTCCAGGTATCACTGGCAGTGGTAAACAAAAAATAAAAATAATTACCATCATTTTTTCAAAAAGAGCAAGAATTTCTTTTTCTGACATCTGCCTGGAGTTAAAATCCTCAAATTCAGGAGATACCGTTGACCAGTCACAGCTTGTAGAGTGTGAGACTTTTAACTGGGACAACATTGGCCGTTCCTTTTTGCTGCCAGGAATTCTAATGCTAGCAAATCTGTCCAACTGAAAAGAATGAAAAAACATAATAAAAACAAAGCAAGAAAAACATTTCAAGATTAAAAGCATTACAAAATATTATCCATCCATCCTCTTCCGCTTATCCGAGGTCGGGTCGCGGTGGCAGCTGCTTGAGCAGAGATGTCCAGACTTCCCTCTCCCCGGCCACTTCTTCTAGCTCTTCTAGCAGGTGCATTATTATAAACCCATTCCTATGGTGTCTGTGAGTAGTTTAGAGGTGTCATAAGCCATGTCTTCAATGGGCAACTCATGTCCCCTATGGTTATAAACAGTTAGCCTATTTATACCTCTCAGATAAATACAATTTAATCTATAAGAGAGACTTTTAGTCTTACTGAGAAGCCAGCCCCTCTTGCACAGCTCCTTGTTCTAGATGCGTGCCAATGGAACTATGCTACAGAATGAAACTATTATGCACACTGCCAGGCCATCAGGCAATGACATTGAGCAGCACGCACACTGCATCACATATGAGCTGCACGTTAATAGAATGGAAGTGTTTTTTATTTTATATGCAAACGCATCACTGTGTGGAGCTTTGATGCGTCCATGTGTACAGTCTATTGAACCAATGATCCTGGGTAGGTCGTAGAGGAATTTGTATTTTTTTTGTAGAAAATGTATTTAACGTAAACCATACTGTTCAAATAATCATAAAACAATGCAAAATAAGCAGGAGCAACAATGGAAAATGAAATCTTTAAACAAAAAATTGTAACTAGGAACATATTGTAGCTTTGCTAATGGAAAACACATTAAAATTTCTAACGGCACAGTTAATTATGCCCAAAAAGAAACTGAATATTAAAAACATTTGACATAAATGTATCTATTAAGTTATATCATTTCATTCTCTAACCCATGTACTCAAATTCAATATTACAGGAGGGCAAACACTATTTTAGCAGCAGAGTGCCATCCACTAATCGTTAAGTATTACGCTCATCATTCTATCATTGTAATTCTTCTTTTCAGCAAGGCTGTGTCCACCAAGGATTAATTAGCTCCATGAACGGACTAGGTTCAACGTTGTAAAATGTACTGTGAATATGCTTTTATATTTACTCTGAGTAGTGAGAAAAGCACTATATAAATGTAAAGAATTATTATTATTATTATTACAGTACCTTTTCAAAGTGAAAAACAGTAACAAAATATCAACAAATAAATAATACTTTTACATTTAGCTTGTATTAAATAATCACTGAATGTACAATTAATAAGAGGCTCTTTGAGAAAAACACCACTGGAGTTCAGTAGAATAAACAGGGCTGCAGTATCCAAGATGCTGCTTACTTACACACACACACACGCACAATCACACTCTCTAACTCTACCTCTGTTAGCTGTGGCACTCTCAATTACAAGTGCTGCAATAAACTCTCTCCCCTCTCTGCATCAACAAACCATGTAGCCTATCTTCTCAGTTTGCATATTAGTGCTTGCTAAGGAATTCTCATTTTAAATTAACCAGACTTGACTCTCATTTGTGACTATAAATATTGTATCCCACTCGCTTTCTTTTATCTAATCCCATACTGGCTACATCATTTCTTTCTGACCACAGAAGTGCCCTATCCCAATTTTATTTCCCATGGTTATGTCTTGTGCAAATAGTTGACAATTCAATTTAATCACTACTTTATTATTATTTTTACAGGAGTTATCAATGCTTTGCAAAGGTTCATTAAAATCAATTCTGGCCCCATGAATGATGCTGTTTTTCTCCACATGGCAGTCAAAGGGGCACACCCTGATGGCTGCAAAATGTTCCTCTTTTAGTCCTTTTCAGGAGACTGTTTAAGTCTAATGACACTTTCAGTTACTTTAGTTACTTAAAGGCTAAACAAATACACATATTTAATAGAATAAACTGAAACACTAAATGAAAAAGTAGCCAAAAACACTGTAGAGGGTATAATTATAATAAATGTTACATTAAAGAAAGACTAAAATGCAAGCAGTGTCTTCTTTGCATTACCAGGATACAATATGACTCAAGTTCATATTTTAAAGGATGTCAGAATCAGTCTTTTGTTGCTCTTTTTCTGATTCCTCAGGAGAACTAAAGACAAAGAACTGGCCACCAACTGTTACTTTCAGTTTAGCTGGAAACAAGAGGTTATAACTGAGTTCAGCTTTATATAATCACTGTTTGATACTGTAGAATGCAGCCTGTTTAGCAGCTGCTGAAATAGTTGTATTTGTATTTTGACAGCTTTCTCAATTTTCAAATATAATTTCACCTTTCTGTCTGAGAACCAACATTAAATTTTCTTTAACCTGTAGTTTCTGAAATCTGACAATCAGGCTTCTAGGTTTTGAGACACTCAATCAATGTACACAATAAGCCACTGAGATCTCACTGTCCAACTGAACGTCTTCTCTTATTATTTTAGGAAATAGTTCAAATATGAATTTCACTGGGTTTGGACTTTCATGGTTTTCAGGAAGTCCTTTGATTCTGATGTTGTTCCTTCTATATCTATATAAAAATGCTGCTAATTTATCACAAAGCATTTTGCATTCTGATTCTACAGCAGTTGCTTTTTAGTCAGTGGTGTATGTCAATTGTTCTACTTCTTCAATATGAGTTATAAATGTTTGCTTAACTTTTTCCACATGGTTTTATCTTCAATTTTTGCTAATTTTTTTCTGTTTTTTAATTAATTTTTCTAAAACATGCTTCATATTTTAAAAATATGTTATATATAAATATATAAATATGTTAGGTAGAATGCCTAGAGGGGGCTGGGTGGTCTCGTGGCCTGGAACCCCTGCAGATTTTTTTTTCTCCAGCTGTCTGGAGTTTCATAACCCCCCCCCCACACCCCCCTTTCGGGCCTTACTTTAATTTTATGTTAATTAGTATTCCCTAATTTTATTTATTTTGTCTTTTTTCATCATGTAAAGCACATTGAGCCACATTGTTTGTATGAAAATGTGCTATAGAAATAAATGTTGTTGTTGTTGTTGTTGAGGTTTTCATCCAAGTTACTGCTTAACACTAGAATCCCTGTAGCCTACGAATAGTCTTAATGCCGGGCCACCTTAAATGCCCTCACACCTCTTTATCAGCATCTTTGTTTTGAAAATGTGTCAATCAGCACAACCAGCAAGCAGCCTGCCATCCCATCCCCCACCGAATTTAAGGTGGCCCGGCATTATAACTTTTTTCATAGGCTCCAGGGATTCTAGTGTTAAACGTACCTCCTGGTTTTTTATCTCCTGAATCAACTTGTCTATTCCGTTACATGTTCCCACTATACCCTTCTCTATAACCATCATGTCATACTTTACATCATATATTTTTATATCATACTTTACATCATTTATTTTTACCTAAGTGCGGTAATCAATACCTTCAGTTCAGACAGTTTGTTTCCATCTTCTCCGTGCTCTAAAGGTGGAGTTTTGTATATTGCTGAAGTTGATGCTGTTGAAACACAGGGGGTTGTTGATAATAATTGACAGCAGGGATAAAGAGGCCATGCTCAATTCACAGATGGCACCTGAAAGCAGCTAACTCTAATTTTTCTTGCCTCACTCACAGCTTTGCTACTGCATTTGCTGGCGGCTGGAGCAGATGTTGCATCATGAGGTCCTAGCTGATCCATTCCTTTGCTTGCCTCTTTCAGCTCAGTCGGTGGCAGGCCGTATCGTTATCTTGAGACCGGCTTAGACTTTGATGAAACTTTAACTACCTTTTTCTTCTCTTTCTGACCTCGTGGTTTTCTGCTCATGTTTTTAATATACTTTTAATTGATTCTTCTCAGGTTAATTAATCATTGGATATCTCAGACGAATAAAAAAAGCTAAACACCACCGCTGTTAGCAGAGCACCGTCTTAGACATCGACCTCCTGCAACAGACAAGACCATCTCATCCTATTGTTTCTTATTCTAATTCGAAAATTTGTCTTTATGTATTTTGTATCTTTTTGGATGTAACTGTGAAGCATTTTGACCATATAAATAATTTTATATAAATTAAATGCATTATTATTATTACTGCTGGTATTATTATTAAAACACTAAGGACAATACTTAAATAATATTACTGGCTCTAGGACTTACTTTTACCATTATCTTATCCACTTAAAATAATGTAGGGGCTCCTAACTAATAATTCAAACTAGATAAATAAGCATTTTATGGAGTTCTATCCAATTATTTTATATTATTTTCTGAGCACTTCAATCCAGCTATTTGTTAAAATAAATACTCTGAAGATGAAGTCTGCACTTTAGATACCCCTATTAACATGAAAAAGTTAAGGAGGCTTTACACTCTTTGCATTCCAGAAGAGATCTAGGCCTGGACAACGCTGTCATCTAAGCTCCTTTCCATAATTTGGAAACAACTTTCAGCCCCTCTTCATGTGAATGGTAAATGTTGTTCGCTTCTCCAAACAACTGAATAATACAATTAACACTACAGTGGCGAAAACACATGTGACCCCTTTGAAACTACCTGGTTTTCTGTAATAATTGATCAAAAATATCATCTGATCTTCACCTAAGCCACAAGTATAGACAAACACACTTATTAGCTTATGTTTATGCTAATAACACACTTATAATCTTTTCTGTCTTGATGGAATACACTAATATAAAATCCACAATGGGCTCTCTGTGGTAATTCTAGAGCATCACTATTAGGTTAAGGACTAGGCTCTGAATGATTCAACCAGAGACCAAACGAAAAAAACATAGGATTCTGTTTAGTTCAATTTAATTTTACAATTTTTTATAATACAACTTAAAGCCCACAGTGTTGTAGGCATTTAAAACTATAATTTTGTTACTTACATAACACACATATTACCCGATAACTCTTATACAAAAAAGCACAAAATATAATTCTACAATTCGATAGTTTTATAAAGACAGTATATTCCTCCAAACTTGGCTGTGATGAAAAACGAACCTAAAATTGCCCCAACAATTACACAAAAAAATAACATGCTGCCATTCATTCACTGTTGATGCAGGTTGTATATAGCATTGTACAGAAACAAATTAAATAACTACCAGACCTAGTTTACAATTTGCACACAAATTTTTACTTCCCATAATGCACCATGCTCGTAAAGGTACAAATTCCTAAATTCCCAAAGCAATTAAAAAGATTATTCTGCAAAGCCACAAATAACAGTATAAAAGTTCTCTCATCAACTTTTCCTCCTTGCAGTGAATGTCACCCGTAGCACATCCATAATGTCAACACAGCATACAACATGCTGCAACTGCAGAAATGTTCCTCTCTTCTGCACTGGAAAAATGAGGACTACTGCAGATCAGTAAACTAACACATAATATTCAAAAAGAATGTATAATCATAAACTAGTCTACTTAGCATTAACTCTAATAAGACAGCAAACAGCTGTTGGATTTGTTGATTATTATATGTAATTTGTAGATTCTAAACTGTATGTGTTCAAAGATAACAAATTTGGTCAACTAATCCTAACATTACATTTAGGCAGAATATTTACTAACATAGTCCATAGTGCTTGTTAAGGAAACTTTACTACTTGAAGATTGTGAAAAACAACTGATTTGCAATTAATGTCCATTCAACTGATTTCACTTTCAAAGTTTTGCCTATTAAACGGTCAAATGCAGGTGTGATATGTGTGCCACTGAAGCAGTGTGGATAACTATGTGGAAAGGCTGAGACAGTCAGGGCTGCAATTAGTACCAGGCAGCCACCAGTCTAGGTCAGGAACAAAGTCCACTATAGTAAAACTCACCAAAAAAAAATGTTTATCTTATCCAAAGTACCATACAATAAAGCCAATATTAACAGCAATATATTTAGCAGAAAACTGTGAGCTTGCTTCATTATATTTTATATGATCTTGTTTACTGGACACATGCTTTATGAAGTACATAAAATTGATGTTTTGTGTAATACTAGCAGAGACGGAAAATAAAAGATTATATTAACTTGGCATTATTCCACAAATCAACATTAATGAACTTTATATATGAAATTATATACAGTATACCCCCGCGAAGGGGTTCAGAGTTCACGGCCTCTGTCATTCGCGGATTTTTCCTTAGAACCTATCTAATAATTATTAGCGGAAACTGCAAATATCCTCCGCAATTTTTATGGCTTTTATCGTGGCAATACTGCACTGTAGAGAGACCAGGAAGCAACTGTTGAGGAAAACGCGGCTTGGGATGGTGAAAGTAGCCAACAGAATTTGAAACTGCAACTCCCAGCAGTCCCTTCAGTGGTTCTGATTGATCTTCTGCTGAGGGTGCTGGGGCTGTTGGGGTCAAAGGATGTCAGCGTAGCTTTTAAAAAGGGGGCCGGTGACCAAAAGCAAAAAAAAGTTTTTGTAATTTGTGTTACAAGATCCTGTCTGTCTGCTTTCTGTTGGGTTACCTGTACTTATTCATTTTGTCCTGGATCGTTTCGTGAGTCTGGATTGTCTGCTGTCTGCCTGTGTACATGAGGACTGTAAGTGGATTCATGGCCATCCTGCAAATGAAGGAGCGCTCCTGAACCCGTCCACCCATCTTCACCATAGGACTATCTTTACATTTCCATTCAACGTGCAGATCTCTGGACTGTCTATTTTCATCATTACATTTCACCCGTTGCCGTTTTTCATGAACATTTTTCATGATTTACTCTGTGTATTTTGTTTGTGCTTTGTTGTATTTAATGTGTAATTGCCGTAAGGGGAACAGAGGTGGTATCGTTTTCATTTATTTCATTTGTTTTCATTACATTCTTTATTTGCTGTTTGATTACCGGTTTGCTTTGTTTTTGTCTTTGTTTGTGAGTGCATGCGGATCAGGTCAAGGCTGGGTGCGTCGCTGGAATCTCCACCATAAAAATAAATAAATCGCCGTCTTCTCGACGGTGTGAATCTTCGCATCACCGGACCACTACAGTGTTGTTCATTTCTCCTTGCTGCTGATTGACTGTGATGCATCCCCAGCTGAGAGTTCTTGTGTTTCCCGTTTTGTTCCTCTTAACTCTTAAACCGCCACAACCGGCTATAGTCATTTCCCAGTGCCATTTGTAAGCACAAAGGAGCTGATCAGTCACTGCCGTACATTTGTTGAGCAGCCAGCTCATGACCACTGCCAGCCCCTTGTGAGCAGGGGGCTGAACGCACCCCTAGAAGATACGGACGCTCCTCAAAAAACCCCTCTTTAAAAAATGCTGATAGACTACCTTAACATTGCTCCCTTGCTTGCTGGGCTTATTTGAGGCTGCTCTGTCACGTGATATGCTTCTCGCGCAACACTACGCATACTTAAAAGCCTGAACACCACCTGTCCTTTTTAGCTGATTGCTTTGCTTCTCTCTCCTCCCCCAGACATCCTCTGCTCCTGTTGTGCTCGCCTATGATATTTGCCTATTCTTTTAATCGAGAACTAACTGCATACTGAGCTTGTTTTACTTCTGAATGAGACAGGTTTGTTTGAAGTGTTTGAATTAAGTTCCTGTCTCTACAATCTCCTGTGTTTATGTGCAATTCTGTGACCCAAGCGTGACACCCTGCAGCCTTACTGTCCCTGGGATTCAGCCGCTGCACTAGACTAACCTGCAAGCATCAGCGCTTACCTCTGTGTGCTTGAGTGCAGCCAGTTCAAGCACAGTTGGCTCGGTGATTTACTGAATTTCATCCATTGCGTCCATTGCACCTTGTACATATTATTCCAGTAGTTTTTTAAATAGATTTTACAGTTCATTAGCAGTGTGTAAAATGATTAGTGTTGCAGTAATTGTGATGCTCTTTGCATGAAAAAAAATGTGTTCCATTAAAATTTCACTTTTTCTCTTTGAATTGTGACATTTACTTAAAGTGCAGCAAAAAATTGTCTGGCGTCCAGGGATGCATTAACCCCCCAAGTATGTGGAAGTTTAAGAGTTAAAGTCCCAAGATGCCACCAAAACGCCCTGCACCTTCTAAAGCTTCTGGCAATGAAAACGTGCTTGCATGAATTACAGTACATATAGCGGTAACATCGGTATTTTACATTCTAGCACTGCGGGTGACATATCAGTACAGTACTGTACAGTATGCAGGTTAACCTTTACATTCTTTTTTTTTTTTTTAAGTATTAAGCTGAGTTTGAAATTTACATTAAAGTGTTTTAGGGGCATATTTAGGGTTTAAAATATAAAAATAGGCATTTTTTTTATTAAAGCACATCCAAAATTCATGGTTTTTTACAATTCGTGGGTACTCTAGGAATGTAACCCCCGCGAATTTTGGGGGTGTACTGTATGCTTAAAAACCAAATTTTAATAAAACCAGATTTTATTAAAAAAATCTATTCAACCAGCAGCAATATACAGTACGTGGTTTTACACTTTACTATTGTTGCTACAGCAATCATTAATACATAAAAAGGTTGTGTCCTCATTAAAATAAATCAAATTTTAAAAAGGTAGAATGTAACAATAAGAAAACCATATTGCATCAACATAGTAATGATCAGTCCTTAATACTTTCGTGTTTCACTTAACATTGACGGGAAGTTTGACTTTACAAAAAGTAGCTTTTTGCCTTTCTCACCTTATACTTGATTAAAAAATAATATATTAAGTATGAAGCTATTCTGAACAATCTTTTAATACAAGTAAGATTGTTTGTCTTCAGCAAGTGCAAGAAAATGACACTTATTGTCCTGCCAGTATGAAAGTGCCTTTATGACTCTGGAAACTCATACCTCTGACAGGTACACTTGTACTTGAGTTGCTGGCAGGCTACACAAATTTTGCATTTCTTGAAAACTCTCCTCTAGTATTTCAGAATGCCTCTCAAATACTGAGCTCCAAAATATTTGTTTATGTCATGGGTTTGACACAACATTGGTTTAACGCATGTCATTTCAGCCTCCCAATAATGCATTTTATGCCTCTTTTTTATAATACAGTAATCCCTCGCTATATCGTGCTTCGACTTTCGCGGCTTCACTCTATCGCGGATTTTATATGTAAGCATATCTAAATATGTAACGCAGATTTTTCGCTGCTTTGCGGGTTTCTGCGGACAATGGGTCTTTTTACTTCTGGTACTTGCTTCCTCAGTTGGTTTGCCCAGTTGATTTCATACAAGAGGTGCTATTGGCGGATGGCTGAGAAGCTACCCAATCAGAGCACGCAGTTAAGTTCCTGTGTGCTGCTGATTGGCTCAACGACGGAGCGCTGCATTAACCAGGAAGTCTCATCTCACTCATTCAGCATTAACGTGCTCCTGCTACTGCTTCAAGGGCCATGTCCAAGCGCCAACAGAAGATGCAAATGATTGCAGAAAAGGTAAAAGTTTTGGATATGTTGAAGGAAGGGAACAGCTACACCGCTGCAGGACACCATTACGGCATCAATGACTCCACAATTCTTTTTATTTAAAAAGGAGGAAAAGCATATAAGATCTACGGCCGCAGTGTCTTTTAACCAGGGCGCAAAACGAGTTGCAAGTGGATGTGATAAGGCAGTAGTCTGGATGGAATCTGCTTTAGGGATTTGGATTGAAGAGTGCTGGAAGAAGAACAACGGCGGTGCTACATAGTCGCCTGAAGAGGCTCCTTTAGAAGAGCTGTAACGCTATCCTTTGTTGTGCAGTAAAATTAAACTCATCGTTATCGGACAAGTCGTCGTGTCATTGTTGGTGAGTAACCATAATTAATTATCTACGTACAGTACTTATTACATGTACATAGTTTAGTGTCACTGTACACACAAATTACTGTATACAATTTTTCTTGCATTGTACGTATTTATTGCTGGTGGCCTGTCTGTCGTAATGGCTGTAACATATGTGATATCAGAGACGCTCGATATCTTTAAAATAACATTTAGGTTTTATTGTATATAAACTGTGTTTACATACATAATTTCAACGAATCTTACCTAATATCTAAGAGAATACAAAGGGTTTATGCTGTATAATTGTGCGGGAAATGTTTATAATAGTGTGGGAGAGTTTATAAGGGCTTAAAATATATAAAAATAACCATATGAACATATGGTTTCTACTTCGCGGATTTTCACCTTTCGCGGGGGGTCCTGGAACGCAACCCCCGCGATGGAGGAGGGATTACTGTACACAGTAACATTTCCCACACTTGTTACTTTGTTGTGTTGGTGTAATACCAATCCTTGTACCTCGTATGTAAAGATAAACAAACATTGATAAGGTATAGTATGCATTTATACATATTTAAAATGTACTTTATCATTGTCATTATTTAGTGAGGAAACTTAATCAGTTAATAAAGTAAACAAATTAGGGGTTATTAAATAATCAAACTTAGTAATTCAGGTGCAAAAATATTTTTTGACTCTTTTAGAATCATTAACTGTAAATGTTTTATAAGTATTCTATTAGACTTAATTAGTTCAATGGCTGTTAGCATACCTTGAATTGGACAAAACAGCCGCACGGTAAAGGGGCTCAGTCCCGACAGTTGAATCTTTTCTGCTTTTAAAATGGTGCTTTCTGCAGTTTTCACTCTGTGATTAGTATCAGCATTTTTTCCCCTGTGGTCTATAGAGGGCGCTCTCGCTCCCTTGAACCCTCAGATTTGACTCCAGACACAAGGTAAAAGTCCAATATGTATTTATTAGGACAATAATGAAGTGCACCAAGCAACTGCAGTCCACTATACTCATAAACAATCACCAATACACACTACAATAATCAATCCTCCACTCCCAGACGCGTTGCCACCCTTCCACCCGGCTCAACTCAGCATATGAGAATTTCCCACAGTCATTTATAGTCCTTGACCCGGAAGTGTTTCGCCCTCTCTGTTCACGTGACTAAGAACACTTCCGGGTCAGATAAAAATCCTTTTTCTTCACCCCGGAAGCACGTCATTCCTTTTGCCCATGTGACTCGAACGTACTTCCGGGGCGTAGGGCAAATAATCTTTGTTCCTCCCTGCAGCATCCTCTAGCGGCCCCCATGGTATCCAGCAGGGCTGGGGATAAAAACTGCATTGTCCAGGATTCCCTGCTGGCATTCGGGGCACCTCCATGCTGCAGGGAGGGCTCCACCTGGCGGCCTGGGGGTATTGGCCGGGATGAATGGCCAGCCATATATCACACCCCCAATAGTCTTTTCAGTGCAACAATTGATAGGATAACATCTGCAATGGTGGCTATAGAAGAGCTTCTCTCTCATGTAAGCTCCTTGAAAGATGTGAGCAGGATTCTCAATGCATCCCCATTCGCTCACATTGACAATGTCTTAAATTTAACAGTCTGCAGGATATGCACACCAAAATTATACTTCCACTCCTGAAGATTCTGCAGCATATTGTGTATAGTGTTCCACCTCGTCAACAAACCCTGTTAAAGTCTTGTTTGTCTGCACTTGTGTTTGTTTGCTCTGAACTATTTTTCTTCCAAATATTATTATAATAGTTATGAATCACTGGGATGGCACCCCTATATTTACTACTGGTTGACGTGTATAATATTTTTAATGTGTTTTAATATTTTTTGAGCATTAACAATATGCAATTTCCTTTTAAAAAAAGTTCCAGTTTTTTCAAATGCCATAGTGAGAGCAGTGCCTGTCTGCAAACCACAAAGTTCTTGCACGTGTTGAATAATGAAGTTAAAAACAACATTGGGCATAGAGATGTCACTTGTAAAACTTTCAGAGGTTGTATTATCACTCAGAAGGGCTTGTATATGAGATGAGAGATCTCAGGAAATGCTACATCTGAAAATAATTATCTGCTTGGCAAAGCATATTGTGCATTTAAGTAGGGCTTGGCGATATGGACTTAAAGTATATTGAATATCTCATTTTTGTTCATAATAATTACAATATTATTTTGGTGTTTTCTTACATTAATAATATGAAATATTGGCAAAGGATATTTTTCCCCCAAAACGTAACAACTTCATAAACAGCCAAGCCTCAAAGAAACCTCCCAAATAACAGGTTTCTTCCAACAATTTTTGTTTTAAGTCTCATCTACTTATTTTTGTGTTTCCATACTATATATTGTGTTCAAAACCTTACATGCACTGCTGGCATCAGAGTCTGTCAATCAATAAATATTGTTATCTCTCTCCGCTTGATGGTTTTATATAAAGAAAGACAAAGCTCTTTCATTCATAACCTTGCAAATCATAAATTATAATACATGTACATGTGTATACTGGACATACATTTATGATTTACATCATTTGTAATGGTTACTAATTAAGTATTTGTATTTAAGTGCTGTTTCTGACTCTGGTCAGGGAGTCTCAGAAGAGGACCGAAAACAACAGTGTATCTGATCCTTTTATTGCTTATTTTCTAAAACAAGGAAATCCAGTTCCTTAGTCTGATGACATTTATTTGTATTGGTGATCAAAAATAAATAATGAAACAGAATAGTTAAACTACACTCATCAAGGAGTAAAATATAGTATCTTTACAGTTCTGAATAAGGTATCAAACAGTCTTTGAAACAGAATTACAAAACAAATCTAACAATTAACTGAGCCTGTAGTAAAATAATTTGCATTTATCTACAAAGGCGTGCGAAGAAATGTTATATCTCAAACACTTCCACATGCCATGCTTAAGGATGTGCAAGAATTCTCTGCAACAAGAATTGGTACAGCCAGCTTTAGTAGTTCAAATTGGCATTTTTGACTACAACTTGAATGAAGCCACATGGGGCGAAGCTATGCCCAGTTGTCTACACATGGCTTTGTGTTTGTGTGTGATTGGGTGCGTGTGTACATGTATGAGTGTGTTTGCTCCCTCTAGATCATTAAGACCTTATTGTTTTTTTCACTGTTTCCCGATAACTGGGGCTATGGGGTAAGAGTTCTTGTTCAATGCTGATTTGACATACTCAATATATTGAAATATGTTTATTTTATAAAACTGTAATCATAAAAAGTCCAGTACTATTGTGACTAATCTGGAAACAAAATTAATATTACCTACAAAAGGTCTTGATGCTTACAATTCAAACAACTAAAAAGATGAAAATCCTAGTACCCAGCCCAGTACTTAATAAATGCTACAAATTATTGTCTATCTTGTAACCTGAAAGCTGAAACAAATAGTACAGCTGGTTAGGCAACCAGGACCAGACGGGATAGATTTATCAAGAGAGCTTAATTGAAAAGTTATGTAGATTAATCATTCTTACAGATCTATTGCTTTGTGATTCAAATTAATTTGCATGCTTCAGTGCAACCATCATATGTGTAGTTTTATTTGACCCAAATTCTCTAGCAAAACTGGTCTGAAGTAATTTACGTTTGTTCATACATGGTCCAGCTCTGATTTGAGGAATATGCTTACTCAAAAAATGTGTTATGAACAGTAATCTGGATTGTTAAACATTTATCTGCTATTCCAAAACACTAAAGTCAATTAGGAAAAGGAGGTGATTTTACTGCATAAAAATCTTAAATGTTTGTTCTGGAATTATAAGTTGTAGCTATAAAGACAGCTACCAACATTTAACAAATTGTAGCAAAATGATACTCATTACAAAACAATGAATATTTTGTTATTAAGTTTTATTTTAAATATAATTTATTTTATTGCATAAAATAACAGCAGACTAACAATACAAATTTTATTCAGCATCAGAACAGTTTTCAAAAGCTAGCTATGTACAGTTAATGTCATTTCCTTAAATATATAGTAAGTGAATTTCACCATGGTAGTTAACATTAAAAAGCAAAAAGAAAAAGAACAAATTCTGTAAAAAATATCCACATATCTGAATAATAATGAATTTCTAATTTGATTAGAATTGTCAAAAGCAATTTCCTCTTATCATATTTTAGCTATAGGGAATTCTATTGAAATGTCATTTGAAGGTGATAAGGTAGGTGGTTAATTTTTAAGCATTCACTTCATCTTGTATTGGGTTTGCAAATTACTTATACTTATCTTCAAGAATAAGTTAAATGAGCATCCTATTGAGCATTATCTCAAGAAGACTAATCTCTCAGATAATCAGCAGTGACACTAATCTAAAATTAATGAAATACAAATGTAGCAACTTCACAATTTTATCTACAACTGGAAAGTGGAATGTTAACAAGAGAAAAAAATTACAATGATTTCATAATAGCCCGCTTAATCATAGCCTATTTGTCATTATCGTTTAGAAAAGAATTCCAAAAGTAGTATCTAAAAATGCATTTTTGGAAATGCTCCTACTGAATAAATGTGGTAGTTCTCCAGTAATGTGCCTGACAATGGACCAGATGATATCATAAATGAACTCTAGAAAGGCTTATTTAGTAACTGATGCACTGTTGATTATTTAATAAATAGAATTTTTGTGCAAATTGAATAAAAAGGATAATTAGAATCTATGGAAGTATGTAAAGTTAGTGTGCCAATATACCTAAAGTCGGAAATGTCCATTATAACAATATGCCTACATGTGATGTCATATGTAGTTATAATATTGAGAACACTAACAAGCCTAAGTAAGATGCATCAAAACAACGTACCCATTTTTCAAAGATAAAGTTAACAAATATAAGATACAAATGCCTGCTCAAGTCTGATATAATAATCTAGTGATATACTGTATATTAATGGTAAAATTACTATTTTCAAGATTAAGCAAAATGAAGTTTAGTAAATGAGTAGTAGTCTTTAAAATATTTTAAAAATATACATTAGGTTAGGAAGAGTTTTATTATACCAGAGGGAAATTTGTTTGCAGCAAGAAAACTAAAAAACACTGGACATCATTACAGAGATACAAGAAAATAAGCCAAGTGACAACATATGACAATCACTGCTGCAATCAAAACACACACCCTGGTTCGTTCCTACAAACAACGGTAATAGCACTTCTTAACAATTCAGAATACAGCAGGATGGCATTTCACAGTATACAATATATGAAAAAGTATTGAAATACCTAATTTTTATTTTAGTATTCTACAAGCTTTATATTAATTATGGTATTAGAAGTAAATTGTTGTGTGCAGGCACAGCTCACACTGTATGTAGTATATCAACATGAATGGAACTCCAAATAGGCCCCCACAACATTTTCTTATAATATTTGTGTAATCGAGGGCTGCTCAGCAGGGAGGCATGAGTGAGTTCATGTACGTGTAGGCTGGGAGGAACAAAGCAGCTGGATACCATTTTGGTAAAGGTACTAAGATGCAAAAGCCAGTATAGATACCAAAGTCAACATTTTAGTATCATTCCAACACTACATCAAGATCCCTACAACTACTAGAGTTCAGAATGCTTTTATCTCTAGTGATAAAGGGTTTCTTAAATCTTACAGTTCTTGACCCTTGGGAACCTAATTCTGTAGCCTGATAGAGTCAGTCCTCTATCACACTTGTTTGTGATACACAGTAGTGGAAGACTGTTGCACACCAATAATGTGACTACTCATTTGAAAATGTTAGTGCTAATTTTGAAAGTATTCATGCTATGGTTTCCAAACTAATGTATAAAAGCAAATGTGACAATAGATTCAATAAAAGACTTAAGAAAAAAGTGTCATTATAGTTGTGTCTAGGGCGGCACGGTGGCGCAGTGGGTAGCGCTGCTGCCTCGCAGTAAGGAGACCTGGGTTCACTTCCTGGGTCCTCCCTGCGTGGAGTTTGCATGTTCTCCCCGTGTCTGCATGGGTTTCCTCCGGGTGCTCCGGTTTCCTCCCACAGTCCAAAGACATGCAGGTTAGGTGCATTGGTGGTCCTAAATTGTCCCTAGTGTGTGCTTGGTGTGTGGGTGTGTGTGTGCGCCCTGCGGTGGGCTGGTGCCCTGCCCAGGGTTTGTTTCCTGCCTTGCGCCATGTGTTGCCTGGGATTGGCTCCAGCAGACCCCTGTGACCCTGTAGTTAGGATATAGCGGGTTGGATAATGGATGGATGGATGGATGGATAGTTTTGTCTACACCAAAAATATTGAAAATAATGAAACGGCAACTGTTCCTGTTCTTTCTTAAGGATTTGATCAATGTTGTTATCAAAGCTTAGCCTATCAATGATTGCTTTTATTGATATTGTTCCACCATGTCAAACTCAGAGTTTATTATTTTTGAGAGGGGGGAAGAGGAGGGAAACATGAAAAATAAATAGCCATACACTTTGCCCTATGTTGTGTTGACGTACTATTAGACGGACAAGAAATAAAGCGTTTCCTAGTCAGAAGTTTTATGAGAGCACCCTTCAATGTGGGAGTTCCGAGTTAGACAATAGAAAATAATGCTACCTGAATTCTTTGGATTCTGACATAGCACTAACCTTTCACTTTAGCTCATAATATATAATTTTAAAAATTACTTTGTTAGCCAGAAAAGGTATTTTTGAAGTTAAACTGTATTCTGAGTAATGCTATACACTTTTAGCAGTTTAAATATGCTTTTTATCTTAATACATAATTCACCTGCCTCCTCACTCACTCACTGACATCTGTCCGTCCAAAGCCGAATGCGCAGTCGCCTTCTGTGCATGTCCGAAGCCAAATGCGCAGTCGCCTTCTGCGCAGCTGCCCGAAAAACCTTACGAGACCGACATCCAACCCCAGCATCGTGGCAGGCAGCGGATTTACGGCCGCAAATATTCAAAGAGAAAGGCGACTTCGATTAAAGCTCTAGAGGCCTGAAAGGCGATTTCGACTACAGCTCGAGGCCTAATTATGCATTCTGATTCAATTACACATTCATTCAATACACCTATATCAGGTTTGTGGTGCTTATACTTATTACTATTTCATATTGTACTGGAACATTCATCATTTAAGTGCAGAAGGAACTCCGAGTCCAGCTCAGGGCGGCAAAGGAGCAGTACAGGAGAAAGCTGGAGCAGAAGTTGCAGAATAACAGCATGAAGGAAGTGTGGGATGGGATGAAGATCATCACTGGCTGCAGCTCGAAGCGGGGTACCACCATCGAGAGAGACGTGAAGAGAGCAAACCAAATGAACAACTTCTTTAACAGGTTTGACCACCCTAACCCACTCTCACTCTCACCTCGGAGTACTGCACCCTCCACATATCCTTCTGCTGATACCAGCATAGGAGAGACATCCCCACCCACAATTACAACAGCGCAGGCGAGCAAAGAGATGAGGAGACTTCGTGCCAGCAAAGCAGCGGGTCCAGATGGAGTATCGCCACGACTGCTGAAGGTCTGTGCATCAGAGCTGGGGGGTCCTCTACAGAGCATCTTCAACCTGGGCCTGGAACAGGGGAGAGTCCCGAGGCTTTGGAAAACATCTTGCATCACCCCAGTCCCAAAGGTATCACATCCTAGTGAGCTGAATGACTTCCGGCCTGTTGCTCTGACATCACATGTGATGAAGACCATGGAGAGGCTGCTGCTTCATCACCTGAGGCCACAGGTTCAACACGCCCTCGACCCTCTGCAGTTTGCATATCAGGAGAAGGTGGGAGCAGAGAATGCCATCATCTATATGCTACACCGATCCCTCTCCCACTTGGACAGTGGCAGTGGTGCTGTAAGAATTATGTTTCTAGACTTCTCTAGCGCCTTCAACACAATCCAACCTCTGCTCCTTAGGGACAAGCTGACAGAGATGGGAGTAGATTCATACCTGGTGGCATGGATCGTGGACTATCTTAAAGACAGACCTCAGTATGTGCGTCTTGGGAACTGCACGTCTGACATTGTGGTCAGCAACACAGGAGCGCCACAGGGGACTGTACTTTCTCCAGTCCTGTTCAGCCTATATACATCGGACTTCCAATACAACTCAGAGTCCTGAAACGTGCAAAAGTTCTCTGATGACACTGCTATCGTGGGCTGCATCAGGAGTGGGCAGGAGGAAGAGTATGGGGACCTAATCAATGACTTTGTTAAATGGTGTAACTCAAACCACCTACAACTGAACACCAGCAAAACCAAGGAGCTGGTGGTGGATTTTAGGAGGCCCAGACCCCTCATGGACCCCGTGATCATCAGAGGTGACTGTGTGCAGATGGTGCAGACCTATAAATACCTGGGAGTGCAGCTGGATGATAAATTAGACTGGACTGCCAATACTGATGCTCTGTGTAAGAAAGGACAGAGCCGGTTATACTTCCTTAGAAGGCTGGCGTCCTTCAACATCTCCAATAAGATGCTGCAGATGTTCTATCAGACGGTTGTGGCGAGTGCCCTCTTCTACGCGGTGGTGTGCTGGGGAGGCAGCATTAAGAAGAAGGACACCTCACGCCTGGACAAACTGGTGAGGAAGGCAGGCTTTATTGTTGGCATGGAGCTGGACAGTTTGACATCTGTGGCAGAGCAACGGGCACTAAGCAGGCTCCTATCAATTATGGAGAATCCACTGCATCCACTGAATAGTGTCATCTCCAGACAGAACAGCTGCTTCAGCGACAGACTCCTGTCACCGTCCTGCTCCACTGACAGACTGAGAAGATCGTTCCTCCCCCAAACTATGCGACTCTTCAATTCCATCCGGGGGGGTAAACATTAACATTATACAAAGCTATTGTCTGTTTTTACCTGCATTATTATCAATCTTTAATTTAATATTGTTTTTTTTGTATCAGTATGCTGCTGCTGGAGTATGTGAATTTCCCCTTGGGATTAATAAAGTATCTATCTATCTATCATCTATCATTCAATATTATACTATAGGCCTGGAAAATTCATCAACTAACAGTACAAGCCTGTACAGTAATAAGTAAAGCGGACTACAATTATTACAAAACAACTTCTTCGTTACTTATCATTTGTTCTTCATACACTGCTGACACAAACTCGTGCCCGTTTCATCTTACGTTGTCGAAACGGGCTCTTTGTCTAGTATTTACATAAAATTAAATGTTTTTGCATGAACTGAATAGCAAATCAGCAGTGACCTCACTTCTTTCCCAAAAATCCAACTGAAAGTTCACGTCTACATAAAATGGAAAGGTGAGATGTCACAAGTGGGAACTCTAAAAATTCCTATAGCACGTGAATACAGTATTACGAGATATTTACCTTGTCACACACATGTGCCTATGAGACAACTTCATGGCTTCCACTCTAAGCTATATAGCGCTTCTCCTCTCCTTCCTTCTGCAGATCTAGAAACCAACAAATTGAGGGCATTTGACATAACTTCTGGTACTGGAGCTCCTGAGCCTGCCCTTCTCCCTCACCTTCCTTACCGGTGCCAGCTCTTTCTTCAATATGATCAGAGACTCGTGTTTGGGAAGACGTTGCTCTCATAACACGCTGTGTTTATTATTATGACCTCACAATATTCAGCGTTTGCCTTAGGGTGCCCTACTTCTTAATCTGTGTTTTGGTGCTTTATTTACTGTGACATAGTTCACAGGATTAGGCTAGGAAAGATGAGCATACCAGTCAACTTTAACAACATGGTTATCAAAGGATAACCAAGGACAGCTCTGAGAGTCGGGAAGGGCAAGGATGGTTCTTCAGGAGAAACATGCCTTTGAACCTTCTCGGGTACTTTTTCCACTTTGATCTAAGAAGACGTGCAGACATATCACTTCATCTTTAAACATACCATAACCAGCCACCACTGGAAGCATGCAAAATGGGCACATATACTGGCCCCATTTCTGACTGAGGAGCCTCAGAAGGCCAACTAAGACTTTGATGAGCAGGCAGCCAGTGATTACGACCAACTCAAGGCTTAGATCCTCGCCAGGTAGGTTGTAACTGCCAACCAGTAGGTGAGGCAATATCAGGAGTGGCGCTTCGACCCAGAGCAGTCAATGCACTCCCAGGCATTTGAGCTTAAGGTGAGACTCAGCCACTGATTGAGTCCAGAGTCTAATGACTCAAAAAAAAAATAAAATTAGAAATTCACGCATTCCCCAAGAATTGCATCCGATAGGTCTACAGGCTATTATGGCACACAATGGCCGACTTTGTGGAAGCCTTGGAGCAACACCAGAGCATTTGGTTTTATGAGAGGTTAGAGCAAGCTAGTTATCACCAACCCACCCTGGAAGCTTAATGTACATCCAGCTGGGCCCAGCCGCCACTATTAGTCACCACTTTAAGGAGCCCCAGGAATGCAAGTATGTCAGAGGAGGTAAATGTTGCACCTGGGTTAGCAACATCACTTTGATGATACCGTACACAGGTGTGGTGGTGATTGACATAAATAGCTAAAATCATTGATTCCAGCAGTAAAATTTCTATTGTTGCTTACCATTTTGTGTCTCTGCAACAGTTGACTTCCATGATGACCAGTTTAACCTGTATCCACTGGGAAACTCGTTGGTACAAGTCCGCCTTTTCAAGGAGAAACCCGAATGATGACCATTGCCATTATGCAGAACTCTCTTGTCCAGTCATACTACTGCGGGACTGAACTAAAAGTAACAGCAAAATAGCACAACCCATACACGGGAATCCAGTGGGACTGGCAGTAGACCTAGAACCTCCATCTCAAATTGTTTCCACACTGTGTTCAAGCTGCCTAGTATGAGGTGAGTGACTTTATGCCATCTAATCACAGTGCCTTTACAGAAGTGGCAGATAAGAAGTCATGCCTCGAAGCTCCACTTTAGGAGGTCCTCTCTAAATTATATTTTCACTTTTGGCATTTGTCAACATCATTTAAAAGAGAACAGTGGAATGATGATTTGTGGAAATTTACCAAAAATGCAGTCATCCTTATAGACCAGGGGTGGCTCCATGTAAGACTTTATATTTCTACCTTTTTCTCTATTTCTCTGATCACTCCTACCACTTTCTTTTATGTGGACTCGTTCCCTGGAGACTTTTTACTACTTGGACATGGATTTTTACAAACCGAGACTCATCTATTCAGGTAGTCAATTTCAAGCGCTGAGAACAAAGGCCTGTGCCGGTGTGGTTCCCTATTTACCCGACGAGGTAAGAACGTCGTATCATGGCAGCAGAGCCGGCGCTAAGCTAAAGGCTAAGCGGCTAGCAAGAAAGTGGCGATACAAGCCTTCTGTGATCCTGAGAAATGTGAACTCACTACCAAATAAGATTGGCAAACTGGCTGCGCTGGTGAAAAATGTCAGTACCTACAGAGAATGCAGTTTGTTGTTAGTTGTTAGCCATGTTTCACAAAAACACATCGCAGATGCTAACGTGGAGCTACCTGGGTTTAGCACAGTTAGAGCAAACAGAGACGCAAATACCTGCGGGAAGCGGAAAGGAGGAGGACTCGCTCTCTATGTAAATACAAGGTGGTGCAACTCTGGACATGTAAACGTCAAAATCTCCACTTGCTGCAGGGACATCGAACTGTTGGCCGTAAGTCTGCGTCCCTATTACTTGCCCAGAGAGTTTGGACACGTCATTGTTGTTATTGTTTACATGCCTCCTCGGGCGGACATGGAGATAGCGGGTGACATCATCCATTCTACTGTTGATAAACTGCAAACACAGCACCCCGCGGCGCTTGTGCTAATCGCTGGAGACTTTAACCATGTGACACTGGACAAAACATTACCTGCCTTCTCCCAGTATGTGGATTATAACACCCAGGGAAATAGGACTATTGACCTACTGTATGCAAACGTTAAAGACGCATACAACGCCACCCCACTGCCTGCGCTTGGGAAAGCTGATCGTAACCGGATTCTGCTTCAGCCTCACTACAAACCAAGAGTGAGGGAGCTACCTACAACCACACGCTCATTCAGGAAGTTGTTCCCTTGAGGCAGAACACGCTCTGAGAGACTGCTTTGGAACTACGGACTGGGATATCCTGCAGGGATCATATAGTGAGAACATTGAGGAGGTTGTTGACTGCACTACTGACTACATCAACTTCTGTATGGACATTGTAGTTCCAGTAAGAACAGTACGCTGCTATGCTAACAACAAGCCATGGATTACAAGTGACTCCAAGGGCCTTTTGAACCAGAAGAAAAGGGCTTTTAAAGGCGGTGATCAGCATGAGCTCAAGTGCATGCAGAAGGAACTCTGAGTCCGGCTCAGGGCAGCAAAGGAGCAGTACAGGAGGAAAGCTGGAGCAGAAGTTACAGAATAACAGCATAAAGGAAGTGTGGGATGGGATGAAGATTATCACTGGCTGCAGCTCGAAGCGGGGTGCCACCATCAAGAGAGACATGAAGAGAGCAAACCAGATGAACAACTTCTTTAACAGGTTTGACCACCCTAACCCACTCTCACCTCAGAGTACTGCACCCTCCACCCATCCTTCTGCTGATACCAGCATAGGAGAGAGTTTTCCCCCACCCACAATTACAGCAGTCCAGGTAAGCAGAGAGCTGAGGAGAATTCGTGCCAGCAAAGCAGTGGGTCCAGATGGAGTATCGCCACGACTGCTGAAGGCAAGTGCGTTGGAACTGGGGAGTCCTCTACAGTGCATCTTCAACCTGAGCCTGGAACAGGGGAGAGTCCTGAGGCTTTGGAAAACATCTTGCATCACCCCAGTCCCAAAGGTATCACATCCTAGTGAGCTGAATGACTTCTGGCCTGTCGCTCTGACGTCACATGTGATGAAGACCATGGAGCGGCTGCTGCTTCACCACCAGAAGCCACAGGTCCGCCACGCTCTCAACCCTCTGCAGTTCGCATACCAGGAGAAGGTGGGAGCGGAGGATGCCATCATCTATATGCTACACCGATCCCTCTCCCACTTGGACAGAGGCAGTGGTGCTGTAAGAATTATGTTCCTGGACTTCTCTAGCGCCTTCAACACCATCCAACCTCTGCTCCTTAGGGACAAGCTGACAGAGATGGGAGTAGATTCATACCTGGTGACATGGATCATGGACTATCTTACAAACAGACCTCAGTACAGTGGAACCCGAAGTAATTTCCCCCATAGGATTGTATGTAAATACAATTAATCCGTTCCAGACCGTACGAGCTGTATGTAAATATATATATTTTTAAAGATTTTCAGCATAAAAATAGATAATTATACCATAGAATGCACAGTGTAACAGTAAACTAAATGTTTACTTACTTCTTCTGTAATGTTTACTTCTTCTGCTTGTTAGTGCTTTAACTCTGCTATGTCAAGTCATTCTCATATCCTAGATTTTTTTTTCCATTCTAAGGATATCATCCAAATACTTTGAAGTGTAAAACGGATGGGTAATTCTCAATCCTTCACTTTTTTCTCTTCTCTTTCCTTCCAAGTATTTAATTAAACCAAATAGTGCACGATAAATACACACAGGTGTAAAGGGTAACAAGCAAAATAGATAACTGCTGGTTTCTTTTGTCATTTGCATCTTATTGCTAATAAGGAGCAATTAAAAACCAAGAATGCAGCTGCTTAAGATTTAAATAAGCAATAAGGGTTCATAATCTTAACGAGGGAGATAACTAAAATGAAGTAGAAGTGTTTCTAGAGCAATAAGTGCTTCTTATTAAGCAATTGGGTTGGAACAAAAACCTGCAGCCACTGCGGCCATCCAGGAATGAATTTGCCCACCCCTGCCCTAAACGTATGGCACTGCATGTTCAATAGAGCATGTTAACTTTCATACTATTGCGCATGTAAGGCACATTTTAAAACCATGTGCCCTCCATGCGTTACACACAGCAAGGCAGGTCACTAACTGAGACTAATCTATAGTCAGAGGGGCAAGAAGTAGTTAGAATATGCCAATTCAATTCAACTTGTGGGGGTTATAAGAACCTCCCATAGACTATGCACTAATATACAGGCAAACATTTAATATAACTTAAATAACTAGCAAATGGCTCTTACAACACTTGCACTTATTTCATTTTGATTCTACAGACTAGTTGAAAGACTGCAAATAAAAATCTACATAAATAAACTCACTGCCTTGGGTACCTATAAATAGAAATATTGTTTCATTAAAGCCTATGTCAGGCATACACTATGCGATTCTTAAAAATCTTTGTTAATTGGATTCTCACACTGCATGATAAAATCGTCATTAGTATATGTGCTCATACCGTATGTACACATTCAGTCCGACTGACATGCCATAATGTGGGTGCTCAGGCTATACGTGTACATGGCCTTGACAGACAGTTTCACCCATTCACAACACATGATGGCCACTGGCTTCTCAAAATGTCAAAAATGAGAGAAAAAAAAAGCTGCATTCCTGACTCTTCTTAGGCAATGCTTTTAAAGTACAAACAAAAGAAAAAGGTATAACTGTACCCGTGGATGGATGATTGAGGGGCGGACAATAAGGTCTATTTTATGGAGAGGAACATAGTCTATGTAATTTACTGTTGTGTTTGTTTAACCTTGATTTCTTTTAATAAAAGTTTCAAAAGATGCGTTGGTCATGGGCCATTCATATTGCTATATGATATTGAGATTTTTGACATAAAAATTATAAAAATGAGCATGACCACACCACATTACAAGAAAGAAATTTCTGACATCTTCCGATCATATGACAGCACAAATGCAAAGTGCAACAGATTATCACAAATCCACTCATACAATGACTAATGAAGGTGAAATCTGCACCAATCCGTCAGCAATTGTGAATTGGGCTTAAAATCGTGCCAAAATCTCACTGTGTATGCCTAACATTAGAGCTTAAAAAGTCCTAACATATAGTAAGATAAAAAAATGGACTACAACAAAGTGAATAAACATAAATTAGTAGAAAACACAATATAGATTATGTTGTAAGGTATAAGAAAGAAAAATAAGCAATTTTGTTATTTAAAATGCTTTATTTTTAAATGCTTTTACAAGGTTGCCTTTCCTCTTACATACCTGTAGAAACGATGAACTACAAATGTGTCATGTTACTGAATGAGACATAACCATAATTAAGTTTACAACTTTTAATGCCTCTGTTTTGAAATGGCACCAGGCCTCATATAATGAAGTCATTTTTACTCTGCAGTTATAAATGCCTCTATTTATTTGTATTTCTAATCAATAACACACATACATAACAATGCACATTTCCAGCATAATTGTACGCTGCAATACCACATATATTTGAGACTTAAACAGCCACTCTGGTTATTAACATGACATTGGTGTTAACTGGATTTTAAATCAAGTGTAAAAAGCACATAACAATAAAGGATACTTTCAGAGTATACAGATTTCATTTAAAGAGTCAGAGGACAAGAAAAGGAGAGAGAGACATGGAAATATGATTAGTATATAAAAAATTAAAGTAAAAGAAAGCAGAGTATACATATTCCACTGTCAATTTACAGCTCCAGAACAGTACTGCCCCATTTGATGGTAAAGAAAATACCTCACATAAAATGTTATTTTATCAATTGAACTTATACAAATTTTAAAAATAGTGATTACACCTCTAATTTCATAAAAAATAAATAAGCAGCACATCAAAAGCAATACAATCATTATAATTTTAACACACTTCTAAATGATACTTTCATGGCCATTTTTTTTCAGTGAAGCACTGCACTTCACAGAAATTTCTGGTGTCCTTAAACCGGTTCAGATACTCGTTTACCAAACTACAACAGAAGCAAACCCCAACATTACCAATTGCAAGGAAGACATCAATCCTGTGTAGAAGGAACAAATAGGAACGCATAACTCATATAAAGCTAGCAAATAATGCAATAAAACATTCTGGCCAGGAACAGAACTCATATTCAAGTATTTTCAAAACATAGGTCCAACCAACAGTTAAATAAAAGGAACCAGCAAATAAAAATCAAGATAAATAAAATGGAAAAAGTACTTACCATATCATCAGTCAGCGTTCTGATGTTTAAGTGCTATTAATGGAGAAAATGTAAACTTGAATTAGTCCTAGTTTGCATATAATTTAAGATTCTACAATAAAAATAATTAATATTAATAAAACAAATTAATTAATTAAGGATGAAACAAATCTCCAGATAGTCAAAGAAATTTATATTCTGTATTTCATTTTCATGGTAAATACTATTCTCTCAAGAGAAATTGAGGTACAGAATAGGAAAGGGAGAGAAAAGTAAACTATGGCTCAGTTAATAAATAATACCTTAAAATGGTACAGCTGGTCAAACAATTCCAAAATGATCTTCTGAACTCACCTAATCCACATGACTAAAGGAAATATTTTACACCCGTACTTAAATAGAAATATGCCACAACTGCCGCTGTAGGCCAGTGCCACTGTAATTACTACCTGGTACTTTACAAGCTAGACTAGAAAGAAATCTATATACTTTAGATTTTGTGTACTTTATCATACACAATATACACTAATAAAAAAAATGTCATTATCAAAAAGTAGATTATATGGGCAAACAGACAATGCAAATTAAGTGGTTAGAACCATTCTGTTCTTTATTGAAGGTTGGCAAAATGCACTGTTGGGAGAGAAAGTACACTAATGTATTTTGTTTACATACCGTATAACTTGTCAAATAAATATAACTATGATCAAGATAGAATTTGCATTGCAAAATTGTAAGCCACAATAACATTGTTACAGCCTTTAAACCCAAAGTTTAACAAGTTAGAGTGCTAAAAAGTAGCCTGATGAGACACATTGGCAGTGACAAAATACCTTGTATCTTGTATGTAATCAATACAGTAAACATATTGGTCTAATTACAAACAGAGGAGTCACAGTCAGAGTTGGAATTGAATGTTTTGTGTATCGAGTACACAGCAGCCCTGATCACAACATGAAATGCATATTTAATGGC
Organism: Erpetoichthys calabaricus; assembly: GCF_900747795.2. Lineage (NCBI taxonomy): Eukaryota > Metazoa > Chordata > Cladistia > Polypteriformes > Polypteridae > Erpetoichthys > Erpetoichthys calabaricus. The sequence continues at coordinate 98,624,274 of NC_041397.2, read as the reverse complement.
ATGACTGGATTTGGGTCAAAAGCTAATTCATTTGCACTTTTACTACAACATGGTCCATATCCACTTCAAAAAATGCCATTGAAAAATCTTAGTGATTAAGTGTCCTGAGAAAAAAAAAACAAAGCATAACATCTGATATGCACTCTTGTAGCAAAAAAGAAAAATGTACAATTAGCTTCACATATAGTACTTTACTATTTTATGCAGTGAAACTGACAGCATTGTTTTTCAAAAAAAGAAGTTTAGCTAATTAAAAGTTACAATTAAAACTGTGATTTGCATTATATAAAGTACAAGTATGAAAAAGGGACATTTATGAAAATGTTAATGTGATTCAAAAATATTCCCTCTTTAAACCTCTGTAAACTACAGAAAATATGTATTGCAAACAAATCAAAATTAAAATTTATAAGAAAGAGAGAAAAATAGTTATACAGCATAATAGTTTACTATGCAGTAACTTGGCACCAAATAACCATTAAAGGCTAAGTACTTTGAGTGATCAGCCAGAAGGCAGGTAAGCATTCCTTAAACAAAAATGGTGGAGAGTGAATGAACATTAAAAAAAAAGTTACCAGCCACAGTCACGAAAGGACAGATCAGAAGCTCCCATCTAAAATGAAAAACTAACTGAAAAACTTTTCTAGTAACTTAATTACAAACGAAAAAAGCAGTGCTGCATGTTTAAAAGGTGTAGAATACATCCAGAAGAACTTGCAAATATAAATAGGCCTACATGCAGTAAGTAGTACAAGCACACATACGCACTGTATATATACACACACACATCTTGCTTACAGAGGAATCGAAGCATTACACACATCCAAATCTATTCCTCAGAGTGTCACAATCAGGGCGGGTGATGGAACGGTTCTTACGGATGACACTGTAGTTGTGACCCACTAGGCTCGCTACTTTGAGCAGCTGTTTGAAGCTGATCCTCCAACTAGGACATTGGATATCTCTGGGTCCACGATTCTTGAAGTTGATCCTCCAATTATCTGTGAACCACCCAATCTCACTGACATTGCACAGGTGGTGAACCAGCTGAGGGTAGGGAAGACTGCAGGGATCTGTGGAATCTGGGGTGAAGTTCTCCAGGGTGGTGGTAAGGCTGTCCTCCTGACATTGCAAGCAATCTTTGCTTCCATTTGCGAGATGGGCGTCAACCCAACTGACTGGATAACAGGACTTGTCGTCCCTATGTGGAAAGGGAAGGGTGATACCCTTGACTGCAGCAACTACAGGAGGAAAAAACTGCTCTCGGTGCTGGGTAAGGTACTTGCTTGGGTCATCCTCAATAGCATCCGTGATCACTTGCTCACCTAACAGCAACTGGAGCAGTCTGATTTTTCTCCTAAGAAGTCTACCTTTGACTGCATCCTGGTACTGAGGGTCCTCATGGAGCGCAAACGCAAATATCGGCAGAGTTTCTTTGCAGCCTTTGTCGATTTTCGTAAAGTGTTTGACTCGGATGATCGAGCTGACGTGGGAAATCCTGAGACTTTGCAGAATCCCCTACATTATGCCAGATACTGTATCATGGCTGGCCTGTACACTGGTACTGTGACTGCTATGCAGAGTGGAGGCAGAACCTCTGCATTTTTCCCAGTTGATTCTGGGGTTTTACAGGGGTGTGTTATTCATGCTACTCTGTTAAATGCTTGCATAGACTGGGTGTTGGGCAGGGTCATGGGGTCCAGCAGCTGTGAGGCATCTGTTGGTGAAAAAAGCTTTGCTGATCTTGCCAATGATGCTGTGATGTTCGCAGAGTCAATGGAGACTCTGACTGGGGCTGTCGAGAGACTGAGTGAGGAGTCCAAGTGTCTAGGCTTGCAAGTGTCCAGGATAAAAATAAAGACCCATGGCTTTAATGACTTCTTGGGAACAGTCATCAGCAGTGTGTCTGTCTGCGGAAGGAGTGTTGACCTTGTCGAGAGGTTTACTTACCTCGGCAGCGACATTCATGTCTCTGCTGACTCTTCCTATGAAATCAGTAGATGGATTGGGAGAGCACGAGGAGACATGAGATCACTAGAAAGGGGTATGTTGCACTCCCGATATCTATGCAAAAGGACGAATGTCCAAGTCTTTAGAGTCCTGGTGCTTCCTATTTTGATATATGGTTGTGACACATGAACACTATCCAGTGACCTGAGAAGAAGACTGGACTCCTTCTGTACCTTGTCTCTTCAGAGAATCCTTGGGTACTGCTGGTTTAAATTTGTGTCAAATGAGTGGTTGCTCACGGAGTACCGAATGAGGCACATTACCTGCATTATGAGGGAGCGTCAGTTACAGCACTATGGCTATGCAGCACAATTCCCCAAGGGTGATTCGGCTCACAGGATCCTCATTGTTCAGGACCTAAGCGGCTGGACCTAGCCAAGGGGACACACATGTAACACCTGGCTGCAGCTGATAGATAGTCATTTCTGGATGGTGGGACAGGACCACTCGTTGGCCTGGGGGACTGCCAACCAAGATTCTGAGCTGTTTTGTCGTGTGCTGGGTTCAGCAACATGCTGCACCAGTGCATGCTCCCCAACCTGACCTGACCTGAATATACAGTGGTGTGAAAAACTATTTGCCCCCTTCCTGATTTCTTATTCTTTTGCATGTTTGTCACACAAAATGTTTCTGATCATCAAACACATTTAACCATTAGTCAAATATAACACAAGTAAACACAAAATGCAGTTTGTAAATGGTGTTTTTTATTATTTAGGGAGAAAAAAAAAATCCAAACCTACATGGCCCTGTGTGAAAAAGTAATTGCCCCCTGAACCTAATAACTGGTTGGGCCACCCTTAGCAGCAATAACTGCAATCAAGCGTTTGCGATAACTTGCAATGAGTCTTTTACAGCGCTCTGGAGGAATTTTGGCCCACTCATCTTTGCAAAATTGTTGTAATTCAGCTTTATTTGAGGGTTTTCTAGCATGAACCACCTTTTTAAGGTCATGCCATAGCATCTCAATTGGATTCAGGTCAGGACTTTGACTAGGCCACTCCAAAGTCTTCATTTTGTTTTTCTTCAGCCATTCAGAGGTGGATTTGCTGGTGTGTTTTGGATCATTGTCCTGTTGCAGCACCCAAGATTGCTTCAGCTTGAGTTGACGAACAGATGGCCGGACATTCTCCTTCAGGATTTTTTGGTAGACAGTAGAATTCATGGTTCCATCTATCACAGCAAGGCTTCCAGGTCCTGAAGCAGCAAAACAACCCCAGACCATCACACTACCACCACCATATTTTACTGTTGGTATGATGTTCTTTTTCTGAAATGCTGCGTTCCTTTTACGCCAGATGTAACGGGACATTTTCCTTCCAAAAAGTTCAACTTTTGACTCATCAGTCCACAAGGTATTTTCCCAAAAGTCTTGGCAATCATTGAGATGTTTCTTAGCAAAATTGAGACGAGCCCTAATGTTCTTTTTGCTTAACAGTGGTTTGCGTCTTGGAAATCTGCCATGCAGGCCGTTTTTGCCCAGTCTCTTTCTTATGGTGGAGTCGTGAACACTTACCTTAATTGAGGCAAGTGAGGCCTGCAGTTCTTTAGACGTTGTCCTGGGGTCTTTTGTGACCTCTCGGATGAGTCGTCTCTGCGCTCTTGGGGTAATTTTGGTCGGCCGGCCACTCCTGGGAAGGTTCACCACTGTTCCATGTTTTTGCCATTTGTGGATAATGGCTCTCACTGTGGTTCGCTGGAGTCCCAAAGCTTTAGAAATGGCTTTATAACCTTTACCAGACTGATAGATCTCAATTACTTCTGTTCTCATTTGTTCCTGAATTTCTTTGGATCTTGGCATGATGTCTAGCTTTTGAGGTGCTTTTGGTCTACTTCTCTGTGTCAGGCAGCTCCTATTTAAGTGATTTCTTGATTGAAACAGGTGTGGCAGTAATCAGGCCTGGGGGTGGCTACGGAAATTGAACTCAGGTGTGATACACCACAGTTAGGTTATTTTTTAACAAGGGGGCAATTACTTTTTCACACAGGGCCATGTAGGTTTGGATTTTTTTTCTCCCTAAATAATAAAAACCATCATTTAAAAACTGCATTTTGTGTTTACTTGTGTTATATTTGACTAATGGTTAAATGTGTTTGATGATCAGAAACATTTAGTGTGACAAACATGCAAAAGAATAAGAAATCAGGAAGGGGGCAAATAGTTTTTCACACCACTGTATATGCATTTCTATGCATTTAAGCTCATTATAATATCCTTGGGACAGCATACAATTATATAAAAATAATAAGCATGTGGTTCATAAAATCAGCCTTTTATTTCTTAGAAATATTAATTAGCAAGTATATTCAAAAAGTGTGTTTTTAGCAAGGCATATTTCTTTCACCATGACAAATTAGTAATTTATTTGGACAAAGAGGTTAAATTTAAACTTATTGTACATTATGAAAATCAAGGGAAGAATTTTGATTGAAAATAAAACATTACATTAACAACAGGGCACAATCACATTGTTGTAAATTATTACCAAACAAAAATAGACATTAACTAAAATTCTCTTTGTCGGTAAACACATCTAGTATACAATAGGAATACTTTGGAGAAGTAGTGGAGTAAATGCCAGACTATGTTTTTGTTAAGAAACTTGAAAAACTGCAATTAAGTCAGACATGAGCTATTTCTGATGTGGATTACTTCCTAATAACCAAACAGTCTCAACTTCTCTGGAAGGGTTTGTGGCACTAAGCCATTATTAAAGATTTAAAGTCAAATAAAGCATGGATTGTCCAACATTTAAGCACTTTAATGATTACAATAAAATAGTCTACTACGGATATTTAATGGCTCGACTTTTTTTTTTTTTCTTCTTATATTAGTATAATTTTATTTACATATTTTCACCTTTGCAACATATTTCCCCCCAACCCTTATTGGAATGGTTTGGTATTTTATTTATGTAATTAGTGTACCGAATCATCCAAATTATTTTAAACTGTTTGTACAATACTGAGGACTCAGTTCATTCATTTAATCAATTCATCATTCCTTTTAACTTCATTAATGAAGTCAAAACAAATGAGTTTTTGGTGTAAACGTGCTAGAAAAAAACAATGAAAGAAAGGCTTAGCAGAAAATAGCCTTCATATTTTATTTTAAAAAAAAAAAACAACAAGACTCTAGTCAATTATCTTGCCAACAACTGAGGAAAAATAACTTCAAAGCAGGGCACTGGTGTGTTTACAGTTTGCTAGGATGGGCTGCACTGCTGCTAAAGCTGTCTACCAGGACACATTACACACCATTTCAAAACTCAGCTCAGTGCTCATGTCTTGGATTACTGATTGAACCTTGAACAACCTTATTCTTGTGTTCTTAGTGTCCAGTGTCTTGGGAAACAATACAGCATTACCAATCTCAATTCAGCTTACAGTGTTAGCATATTTGCTCTGATAATCAACTCATCCTTTTTTTAATGACTCCTGGTAATTATTTTTTAGACTTTGTTTACAGATTACAACTCTGGTTTTTGGTAACAGCATTTTGATATTTTTGAACAATGACACCCAGTCAATTTTAAAATACCAACGCAGTTGCTCATAATCTACATTGTCAGTAAATAATTTAGAGATGTCAGTTTGAATTAGAAAAACAGACAGACCTGGTCTATGCTGTGATGTAGCTAAGCCACTTGGAACCCTGTAATAGGCAAAACACTGACATCTGTCAGTCTAAAACTTGCACTCTTTTGGGCACATTCAATATGTCATCTGTAGGAATGCATTTTGTAATGCATGTAGTAATAAAATGCATTGTATTTTTCACTCCATCAGATAACATATCAATACCAAACACATCCTATACCAAATGCAGTATATCTGATGCAACAGACAAACTAAAACTGTAACTTAAAGTAAAAACTAGGATATAAAACAGAATGATAGACTAAGTACTTTTAATTCAGCACACAGTAGTCTAACTTTTAGCAGCTATAATGGAAACGGAATGCTTCCTAAAACAACTGATCAATTTACTTTACAATTAACTTATTCACTTCCTTACAAAAATGCTTCAGAATATTCAGATTTATTGTCTGTTTTTCATAAACTGCAGGTGCACTCAAAACACGTCTGTTAGAATGAGATGGGGACTTGTGATATTTCTATGTTATTCATGCTGAATAGAAGGAAGAACTAAAATCTATTTTTTTCAGTAACTTTTTATGGTGGAAATTGTGGTTACAATATGCAAACCTAAAAGTTAAAGTGCTAATAGGAAATGCCCATTATTAACCTCTTCTTATTAATGGTATTTATGCTATGTTTACATGCTATGGGAGAGTTTGCAGAGTCCTCACTTATGATGTCACTTTCCCACTATGCTGTTTTCATATGAATTACCCGTTAGATTTTTAACAGAAAGGTGAGGCTGCTGATTATTTGCTAATTGATCTGAACAACAAAGCATTTACAGATAACCTTAACTTTTCTGTTAATTTTTCTATGAATATAAAGAACACACTAAATACTTAAATGTATTGTATCACTCCCAAATCCAATTTGACCACAAAATACAATCTCTGGCTAGCATTTATTTGTGTGGTTAGTATTGTGTTCTCCAAATTGTCAAACTAGCACGGATGGAGCATTAATGTACACTGCTCTGGTATGAAGCAGGTTTGGGTATGTTTTATAATCTATATTTGTACTATTGACTGTCAACATTTTGATTCCTTTTCTTATCATGAAAAATAACCCACCAAAACATGGACAAAAAAGGCCACCTCTTCCAACTCCAGTTTTACGATATAACTCTGAATTTATAATCCCATCAATGATAGGAAATTGTCCAGCTCCACATGTAGTCTGTTTAAAACCTTAATGCAAAAATCAGTTCCATTAACCACACATATAACACAATTGTTAAGGGCTAAACTTTAAAATGAGTTGCAGCAATTGACGGTCTGGAGATCATTTGTTGTGCTGTAATTCTGGAGTTGCCACTGACATACTCCCCTATGCCGTTCAGGGGCAACTGGGCGACAGACAACTGGGCGACATCCTTTACCAGTTAGGTAACAGTTAGGTTCAAAGAGATTTTTTTATGATATTTAAATAACAACGTAGGGTGCCGGAAAATCCACAGAATCACCTGCTTTATGAGAGTCCCAATACGTTGAGAGTAAAGATATTCCTTAAGCCGTACTCACAGGTCACCTTTTGTATTCTAAATAACATTATCATACGATTACAATCAATACAATTTATATAAAGGATTAGCAATTTTGGTTGCAGAAGATAATATAAGAAAGAGTTTGTTCCATCTGCAGAATAATGTTCATTCGTCAATTATATAAATTTATTTTCAACATTTTAAATCACGTTGTCATCTATACATATTAATAAAAGGCAAAGCCCTCACTGACTGACTGACTGACTGACTCATCACTAATTCTCGAACTTCCCATGTAGGTGGAAGGCTGAAATTTGGCAGGCTCATTCCTTACAGCTTACTTACAAAAGTTAGGCAGGTTTCATTTCGAAATTCTACGCGTAATGGTCATAACTGGAACCTGTTTTTTGTCCATATACTCTAATGGAGGAGGCGGAGTCACGTATCGTGTCATCACGCCTCCTACGTAATCACGTGAACTAAAAACAAGGAAGAGATTTACAGCACGAGTCAAACGCGGGAACGAAGGTAAATGACGTTAATTTTTGAGTGTCTTTTAATACTGTGTAAGCATACATATTAACACATGTACAATTAAACGTGTGCATTTACGGGGTGATTTCTCAGGCTTAAAAGCTCGCCTTTTACTAAAAAGGTAAATGCAAACTGTTTTCATTCTGAAGGGCACAAACCACGTTAGATTTCAGACGTTAAACGCGCAAAAATGTCGGTACACCAGATAAATAAGCGCAACATATTATCAGTTGTATTGTATGCTTACAATACATATAGAAATGTGTTAATCGTTAACTAATATTATGGGATGGTGTTTTTCGACTCACGCCTTGATTTAAACGATTGCATTTCTTGGTGGGTTTGCGTAGCTTATTGTCAATATCTTTACACCTCTTTTTAAGACTTAATTTAAAAAAGTTTTCTTTTCTTCTTAATTAAAATTTAAAAGCAATACTTCACCGCTGCGAAACCCCTCTAGCGCTGACGTCCGAGGTTCGATTACCGTAAGCGAATGCAGTGAGTGTGTACGCCTGATGAGCCAAGAATAAGGGGGAAAGACGTGTCGCGTACTCTTCGCATTATTTGACAGTAAACTATTTTCAATCATTCTATGATCTGCTTCTCACAACTGAAGGCACGTTGGCTGATGTTACCTCACTTGCTGGCCAACCATAAGCGTTACCTGGTAGGTAACCAGCCACTCACTTCACTCCCTTACGGGAATCGAACCTCTGAGGTTTTCTTTTCTTCTTAATTAAAATTTAAAAGCAATACTTCACCGCTGCTAAGCCCCTCTAGCGCTGACGTCTGAGGTTCGATTACCGTAAGCAAGTGCAGTGAGTGTGTACGCCTGATGAGCCAAGAATACGGGGGAAAGACGTGTCGCGTACTCTTTGCATTATTTGACAGTAAACTATTTTCAACCATTCTATGATCTGCTTCTCACAACTGAAGGCACCGTGGCTGATGTTACCTCACTTGCTGGCCAACCATAAGCGTTACCTGGTAGGTAACCAGCCACTCACTTCACTCCCTTACGGGAATCGAACCTCGGACGTCAGCGCTACAGGCAAAGCCCCTAAAATTGCACCACGGCATGTGGTTCGTTTATTTGACAACATGTAGATCGGGGTAATTACATTCCGCGCCACGGCGTGTGGTTCGTTTATTTGACAACATGTAGATCAGGGTAATTACATTCACGGCATTCATAGTCTGATTCACAATCTGATTGTATGGGTGGTTACCTACCAGGTAACGTTTATAGTTGGCCAGCAAGTCAGGTCGAAGTGATCATTCGAGTGAAGGCAGCTTCACAAAAAAACAGATCCTTAACAAACTGTTATTAGTATATTTTCCCTCAATTTAAAAAGGTTTTCTTTTCTTCTTAATAAAAATTTAAAAGCGGTACTTCGCCGGTGCGAAGCACGTGGATTTGACCGACTGACACATACAGACATATTCATGAGTGCAGGTACTTCGGAAAGAAAGCACCGTGTAAACCTAAAGTTTAAATTAAGTTCATACACCTACAAAAGGTTGCCATTCATTTGAGGCAAGATTGCTTTTCTTCTGTACAACTATACGTTGCATTCTCAAGAGTGTGCTTGCACGGCTTCGGATATAGATATATATATATATGTATGTATGTCTATATATAAATATGTAAGCTTATAAGTACTGCCTTACTTCTCTTTAAGAAAGGAAGATGTAATGATACTTGATTTAAACGATTCCATGTCTTCCTGGGTTTGCTTAGCTTATTGTCAATATCTTTACACCTTTTTTTAAGACTTATTGACTGAAACGGGCTTTCACGAAAAAAGTTAGGGCTTTGCTACAGGATACACCCTCCACAAGTTAAGCAAGTAAAAATAAAATATATATTTCTGTTTTATTTAAACCTTTTAAGTTCGTATACATAGCCCCATTTGGCTGTTTTAGTTTTTTTTTCTTTCTTCAGTAATATTTAATCTCCTTAAAGAAAAAGAACATATCCATTTTACTTTTTTTGTATCTCTTTAGTAATATTTTAGTGTAAAAGGATAACCAGTATTTAAACCTTTTATGTTACTTTATAAATTTATTTTACACAATGTTGAAAAATTAATAAGAAAGCTACATATTTTGGCAGCTGCTGCTTTAATTTTCAATGAAATGAAAAAACCTCTCCAAGAGAAAACGTCAATGAAGAAGAAACAGTTTGCACTATCTAAAAATGAGAAACCCTCATTTATAAAAGTTTGCTGCAGATGACTTAACTGAAAATAAATGAATAGTTCCTATGTGTATAATACATATTTATCTATTTTACTTATGCCTTTATTCCAGCAACATGCAACATCTGAGGTACAATTTCTTACATTACTTTTGTTTTTTGCAGCACAGGCAGGTGAAGTGACTTCCTCAGGGTCACACAGTGGTGTCAGTACCAGGATTTGAACTGACAAGCTCCGGGTTTACTGAAATATTACTGAAGAAAGAAATAAAACGAAAACGGGCAAATAGGGCTCTGCATACAGATGTCCATCCATCCATTATCCAACTCGCTATATCCTAAATACAGGAGCCAATAAGTAGATATGTATATATACAGTATATATATATATATATATATATATATATATATATATATATATATGTGAATGTATGTATGTATATATGTATGTCTATATTTATATCTATATATCTATATCTATCTATATATATATATATATATATATATATATATATATATATATATATATATATATATATATATATATATATATGTAGATATGTAAATTTGTATATGTATATGTGGATGTGTATATGTATATATATGTAGATATGTGTATATGTAGATATGTATATATATGTATATATGTTTATGTATATATATGGTTACATAACCTCTTTAACACACTACTCCTCCGCTGCGAAGCGCGGGTATTTTGCTAGTTTAAATATAATTATCAAAGGCTTGCTTAGATTGTGCCATATTTTGTTGTTAAAGTACTCTGAATGGAAAACACAATGACTAGGTCCATTACCTCTACATTAAAGAAGGCTTCTCAAACTTTATTCCACAGACAGGCTCTGTGACTGGTCAGCTTTGTTTTAGAATCACCTTGATATACTATCATTACTGACTGAACTACCTTTCCTTTGGCACAAGTTCTGAAACACTCATCTCTTTTTATAAATACAGAATGTATGAAGGTGATGTAGATGCGAGCATATAGGATAAAAGTAATAATAAAATTATAAATAAAGTTACACTTTCATTATCTCCAGGGTACATATACTATATTCAGATCAACAAAGCACAAATAAAACCACTTATTAAAAATGCATATAAGCATTCAGATGTCAGAAACTTCCAAAAAATAATATTACATTTACCTTTGTGAAACCCAACTATGAAATTCTAGGAATGAATAATAGTATCTTAGGGTGGTACTACATATTTCAGTAAGGTAGAATATTCACCACATGTTAATTTAAGAAAGAAATGAGGACCAAGTAAACACTAATGTAAGAAAATTAAGAATCTATGAAACTATAATGTGAAAATGTGGAAAAAGATGCAAATTAATACTGAAAGAAAATATAAAACTGAATCCAACAAATATGAAAAGCTAAAATATTCTTCTTTAATGTACTGTATTTGTTTACACTTACATTTCACTGTATATTCAAATGCTTTAATTTATGATTATTGAAGTATTTACTTTTTCATATTTATGAAATTTCATTATCTGTTCAACTAAGAATATCCCAGCAGTCCTTTTCTTAGTTTCCTGTAAATTGTAATACTAGTTATACTTTAAAGGAAACAGCTTTCTTACAGTGACTGGAATTTTAATGTAGGTTTTTTGTGGGTTCCTGGAGCTGAGAGGTAGCAGTGCTAACCACTGCACCACTGTGACACCCTTCCCAAAACATCATTACAGTCAATTTAACTCCCTGAACACTTCCAAAATAATAAGCAATTATATGAAAACCTAAAATCATTCACAATACTCAGTGTATTACATTTCAGTCTTCATAATAGCATGTCAGAGTGAGTGTTATGTTTTCTGATTTTCAGTGGCTGTTCAGACAATGCGAAAATGAATTAAATATCATTATAGTCCACTATCTTACCATGATGTCTACTTCCAATCATCTAATGAGACAAAGCGTTAAAAATGCAAAAGCTACAAACGTGTTGGAGCTTTTCCTAGTGTTATAATAGTGTTATGTTCAAGTAAAAGGCAGCTGAAAGAAGCTTTGAATTCAATAAATTTTTATCTCTGATGGAACAATAGGTTTCAGAAGACCACACAAGTTTATAGGATTCATAAAAAAAAAAAAAAAACACCTCACAGGCTGAATTCAAAATGTAAATAAATTATAGTAATAGGTAAGACTGCAACATAAAATAGTATTTCAGAATGGCGTTAAGATTTGTTACAAGTTTCAGCTTAAGCACCTTAAGCTAAATATCACAATTTTTGTGAGAATTACTCCATTGGATTTTTTGCATGCAGTAACAGAACACTTACAAGTCAATCAATAAGCTGAATTTGCATATAACAAAACATCTTCTGAAATGATAATGATAAATTTCAGATCTTAAAATATTTAAAATTATATGCATATACTCACCATGAAAGAATCAGGCAATTGAGTTCTATTTAACAAACAGTGATGAAATATATTTTTCATTTATTTAATAAAATATTATTTTGTAGCAAAACAATCTAAAAATACATGACGTTGCAGTTCTTCAAACATTCTCTTTGAGTGACAAATAACTATCAGAGCTGTTACCCACAGTAGTTTATATTATTAATTATCCTTGCATTTATTTGAATATACATATTAAAACACACATATATACATATACAGAATACTGTATATATACACAGACAGAGAGAGAGAGAGAGAGAGAGAGAAGAGAGGTATGAATAAACACACATTATGAAGTATGAAGAAGAGAGATTAACATCTAAATTTCATTCTTATCTATTTAAGCCAGAACATAAATTGTGAAGACTTATTATTTAATGACATCTGACAGCAGTAGGGTTAACAAACCAGGATTACTTCCACTAATGCAAACATTTCAAAAATTAATTAACTTCACACAGTGATTTGGGGTTTCATTACCACATGCTGCACTCAGTGGTAGTTTACCTCCAGCAGGCTACTTACTCAGCTTGCTTAGATTTCTCCTTCAATATTCCCATATCCCCTACAAATTTACCATCTGTAAAGCTTCATTTCAACAAATCTAATTATACGTAACCAAAAAAAGGGGAGACAGAGTATTAAGAGATGAAGGGAGTGAAACAGACTAACAAATCATACAACACCATATGCAATAGCTGCCTTCATTATATTGCTATGTACTGTATATTAATAATCTAAAAATCTCCAACAAACTAAGATGTTATGTTTTGCAATATAAGATCAATGAACTATTACTAAAATTCTGATTTTACTAATAATTCCTATTTCAAATCTTTGAAAATAAACAAATATTTACAAAGTATGTAAAATGTAATTTCTGAGAAAAAATGGCACAAAACAATCTACCACATAAAATAACTTCTATTTCTGGATAAGAATTAGATGAGAAAAGAGACCTCAAAATATTTAAGAAAATGTGTCCATTAAAGGGCAACACAAAAAAAAAAGCAAAAAGCCAGTTGTCTGCCACTTCTAATTCATTATCAACCCAGATCATTATCATGTACAAATTTTACTAACTAGCTTCCAAAACTAACATTTATATCTTATATACATGACAAAATGCACCAGCTACTTAATTTTTACTATTCTCGAATTGAGTACCCTTAACGATAAACCATCACTTTAAAATTAATTAAAATCAATTCAATTATTGATATGGAACTAATTCTAGATAGGAGGTAAGATGGAGATGGATTTAGTCAAAATTTGTGAATTTCAAACTAGCTTGAGGTAGTTCTTTAAAATTTCATTATATTTAAAAACTTTATTATTATTTATTATGGTGCCCAGAAATGGGGGGTTTAATCATGTATAAAAAGTGCTTTAAGTTCCATTTGGTGTGACCCTTAAATTAAAGACTGCAATGTGCACTTTAAGCGCATGTGAAAAATTTTTTATGTTTAATTTCAAACAATAGAGCAGAGCAGTAAACCAAGGACAACTGTGTTTTTGTCCCAAACATTATGGAGGGCACTGTACCTCAGGCTGCACCTGAATGACAGGCTTAAGTGGAGTACCAAAACTGAAGCTGTTTACAAGAAGGGTCAGTGCCCAATCTATGGAGGTTGGGGTCACTGGGTGTATGTAAGGTACTCTGACATGTTTTTTTTTTTTTTTACCAGTGTGTGCTGGCCTGTGTATTTTTTATGCAGTACTGTGCTGGAGAAACGGCATTAGTGTAGGTGATGATAGCAGGCTAAACAGACTGATTAAAATGTCTAGTTCAATCTTGGGAGTCAGGCTGGACTCAATGAAGGAAGTATTAAAACAGAGACCACTCAGGAAGCTGCTTCATATCCTGGGCAATGACTCTCATTGCCTATATGAGATTTTGGATAAAGACAATTGTATTGCTCTAAGGACCACTATTTAAGGTAATTTCTAACCTCGGCCAATAGGCTCTATGATGAGTCACCCCTCAACCAAGGAGATATTGTTCCTTGTTTGCTGAATGGTACTAAGCTGGTTTAGCAGACATCTTAACAGACAATGACTCTTTGTGCCTTACAAGGTACCAATATACTGTGAAAATGATTGACATCCTGTACTGTAAAATTGTAAAGTACAAGTATTTACACTTAATAAATACCTAGAGTTTCTTAATTTACTTATAGATATTTCATGTTATATATGTATTTGTACCTTGTTGGCACACTTCAGATTATTATAATTCTTGTTTTATGTATATTTCTGACTTTTTTGTCTGGTGCTGTTGAAAACAATAGAAATTCAGTAACTTACAAAACTGGATTTCATTTATTTAACACTTTAGCAACACAACAGCATTCAATGATTGTTGGGATAGACTCCAGCTGCCTCATAACCCTGCCCTGGATTAACATATTAGGAAGATGGACAACTTATTTAACAGACTGAAGACAAGAAGTACAGATACAATCAGGAGGATTCATATCTGTAATGTCCCTCAGGGATCTGTACTAAGCTCATTACTATTTCTAATTTATATTAATTACAACGGTCCTGGTATACTGAGTAAATCTAAGAAATTTGCAGGTGTCACCGACTGTATATTTAAGGGATAGAAATGCAGAAGAGGCGCAGGAACAATGCAGAATGACTTGGTATACCGTCTCCAGAACCAAACAACAATATGCAAGGCATAGTTCAATGTAAAGAAATTAAGGGGCTACATGCAAACAAAACTATAATTAACTATAAATACTATAGGAAAAATTCTGAAACAACATTATGGGTTTATGATGACACAACATTCTAAGCAAAGCAAAAAACAGTTAAAGAGCTATCAAGTTAGGTTATACTGTAAAACTAAATATAGTAAATTTAACTATAGTAATTTGAGGGTTTATGATGTATTGGGCATCTGAATTTACTGTTAATATTTGTGGTCACAATGCTACAAAGTAAGGTGCCATTTTTCTAGAAGAAAAAAAACACTAAGTGTGTCCATGGACTAAAGGGAAATGTCCTACTCTGGTGGAATGGCAATGGTACAGTTTGTTAATTTTTCTCATCCAGAAAGACTTGCTTGTTTTCATTCAGTCATTCAATCTAAACTTTCCTACCATTACTTGTCACCATCTCTCCAACCATCTTTACATCCATTAAAATTACATGCTGAAGCACTTGATAGCACTTGCAGAATTCATGTTGGGAAATGCAAGTTATAAATTAAAAAAACTGTGCATGAGTGGCAAAGCACAGTTAAGCCTTGCCTTTTTAGTAGCTGAAACATATGTAGTGCTTTATCAATACTATACATAATCACAATATTATTGGCACATTAATCTGCAAGCATAAGTTTTTCCTGATAGTTGCATTTTCAACAACATATTAAAAGTGCTTTGTAACAAGACTTTTCAACTCAAGTTGGTCCACAAGTTACTTTATCATGGATCTGACATTTGCTATTCTGAGTTTTTTTTTACATTTGTACCCTTTTGGAAATGACAACTGATTGCTAACTGATTAATCAATTTGAATCTGTTTTCACATCATGTACTTCAGAATACCTTAAAAAAGAGTCAGTTATTTTCTTTTACAGGCATCTCAAAAATAAGAAATCAGATATTAGCATTGTATATGTGTATGGATTTATCCAGAGTTACTCCAAAAATAGGACTAGACTTTCTATAACTGTGTACTCACAAATGAAAGTTGCATCTCAGTTGCATTTATACACATTTCAAATATTACCCATGTGTGCTTTTGATGATTTAAGCATATTTTGTTGTTGTGATAGATACTGCATTGTCTTCAAAACACAAACACAACTGGAGTGTTTAGGAATTTATTTTTAGCGGTAAAGTACGCTGCTTGGAGTAGCCTAACTAACTGTATGTCTCTGTGAGAATGAACTACTGTTAATAAATTAATAACTAAACGTAATGTATTTTATTTTATTCTTTCCGTGGCACTCTTTACACAGTATAGGCTCAATATGCTTATACATATTAACAGGAGTAAAGTACAAACAATATACATTAACATATTACACGCACACTTAGATAATGTATTAGATAAAATATTTTGACCGCCGCACTGAACAAGTCCAAAAGGTGTCACCTGAAGTTTACTAATGATGACATCTTTTTTGAAGACTATGGAAATTACTCCTTCAAAACATAAAACTAAGATCTTTTTCATTCTATATATGCACTTGTATCTTTTTGGAGCGTGTGTACTTTTATTTAACCTTTATTCTTGTCACTCAGCGCTCTTGAGAGGTACTATAGGCAATTACAACAAATGCTCGGTCCTGGGCTAACACCCATTGTGCAGTCTCCCACTCCTCACAGCTCCATACGCAGCTGCATGAGATGTCGCAATAGCATTAAAAAGTGCTCTGTCTCATGTTAACCTTGCCACCAAATACATTAGTCAGTAATTGGAAGCAAAAATCATAGTTGTCTTTACTCTGTCTTGTGCAGGAAGAAGATGCTTGCCCACTTGGGTTTTTCACACTCTATACAGTAGACCCCCACGAATTTTAGGGGTGTACTGTAGTCATTTTTTTCTTTTTCAGGATAAATACCTCTTAAATTTGCTTTTTTATGGAATTCTTAGACAGTACACATTAATTGTTCCTTTACAGAATGCACTATTTGTTTCTTCCAACTTTTTCTTTAATGCAAAATTAATGGAACATTATCTTCTATAAGACAGCATTTAAGAATGTATTTTTTAATAATGAAACATTAAACAATTCTAAATTTAATTGGAATCAGTACATTATTAATGATTTCCAACTCCATGTAAAACCTTGGGTATACTCCCTCAAATTAAACTTTTCAATGGCAGCTCCGAACAAATTTTCAGGGCATCTGTTTAATAGTATTTTAATAATTTTGCTATTACGAATAATCTACATAGGAGTACAAAAACCAATTGTGATTTGATCAAGTTAAATATTTTCCATTTGTGAGCCACATGCCCGGGATTTGTTCCAGTAAGCATTCTGGCTTCTTTTATACACTTTTAATCAAAATACAAGAGGTTAAGAAATGGCTTTTTTGACAAACTGCAATATACACTTACTAGCCAACCCGCGGCGTACCATATGCCGCATAATCAGGCCGCTTTTTTAATGATTTTTAAGCACAGGGAAAAAATTAACATTTGAAAAATCCGGAGGAGAGGGGAAGGACGCCCATTACGCCCCATCCGTCATGCTAGTCTGCCGATTTCTCGTTCAGTAACCTGTGAGTAGTGATGGGCGGGGTGAAGCCTCACGAAGCATCAACACGTTTGAAGCAATTGTGTCGGAAATCGTATCGAAGCTTCGAAGCATTTGACACTCACCTCTCTCGTGACACCTCCTGGCCATTTTCATTAACGTTACAGAAACTTATGATACACTTCAATGACGTCTGTTAAAAGTCGTATTGCTTTTATTTTTTCGTAGCTACAGACTGACAATGAAGAGAAGGGTTCGTCAGCAGCTTGTAGTGTGTGATGTCTAAAAAATATAAATATAACTAACGCCGACAGGCAGAATGCACTATACGATAGCAAGAGTTAAATAAAATAAGACGCCTCACCTCATGCATTCCCGGCTCTTTCAATTAGTATTTACTTTTGCACTGTATCATTATAATCGCTCCTGTTATTAGTATTATAATTAACCCTGATCTTTTCTTGAGATCACATTTAATAGCCTTAAATGTTTTCTTTGGTCTGTCTTAATTAAAACGGAGTAGACAGAAAATAAAGGTTTATCCCTGTACTTTGCCATGATATAGGTAAGCACATTTGAGAAAGAAAATGTGAAATCCTTAAATCACAGATATCATTATTCGATCAAGTATTAAAATCTGCAGTGCTTTGAAAGTTCGACACAGTGTCGAAACCTGAGTATCGAGCAGCCCATCACCTGTGAGTCACGTAGAGTTTTCATTGTTGTTTGCAGTTCTGGCCACTTTTCGCGTACTGAGTTGTTCCGGAGTCACAGTTGAGAAATAGTTTTTTAATGTCTTTTAAGCACAGGGGAAAAAATGAACATGTGGCCCGGTGCATTCTTTAACTGCCTTGTGGCGCTGTAGTAGTACGGCTGCTTTGCAGTAAGGAGACAGTGGAAGATTGTGGGTTCGCTTCCCGGTTCCTCCCTGTGTGGATAGCAAATTATCCGCGACAAACAAACTGTTTTACAGGCTGCAAACCAATCCGCGCCGCTTTTTCAATGCTTTTTAAGCAGAGGGAAAAAAATGAACATTTGCAAAATCCGTAACGCTGCTTTCAGTAAGTACAATGCACACGCGTTTAACTTGCCAGCTGTCTTTTCTGGTTTGGGCCGCTTTTGCAGTGTTACCTCTTGTGTATATTATATCTTGAAATCCTTCGAGTTGCTAATTAACTAACTAACACCCACCCACTCAGCTTGTGTGAAAAAAATGCGCCCGTTCTTTCATCATTTTGTTGCAGCAATATACATTGTGTTTCCACTCATTGTGTTTTCCGCACATTCATCTCGGATTATTACATCCTGCTAGACTAATCTGCTACACGGCTGCGTTTGAAAAACCGACTTATCCCGGATGAGTTTCATCGGCATTAATGATTAGGAATCTGGTTGGAACAAAACCCTGCATCCACAGGGGTTCACCAGGACCGAGTTTGGGAAACACTGCTGAACACAGACGAAACCGACTCAGGTGAGGAGTTGGGGCGGGCAAAGTGGTTGCAGCTATTGATTATTCAGTGTTGTTTGCCTGGGTGTCTGACCTGCTCAACAGGATCATAAATAAAAGGAAAACAATGTGAAGGCAATGTCACAGGTGATCCTGTGGTATAGCGGGTCCACAGCTCCCCTTCAAAAGCCCATTTTTAAATAAATAATCATCGCACTCACAGTGTAGCAAGGGGAGTGGAAGTGTGGCTGAAACGGTTTCCGGGTAGACTCGTGCTTCGGGCATTTCTCCCCTGTGCAGTGTGTGAGCGAGTGAGGAGAGAGAGAGAGAAAGCCGGTACATTAGAGTGAGCGAGAGCAGGCTCGAAGGCAATGTGTTCCTGTGGTATAGCGGGTCCATAGCTCCCCTTCAAAAGGCCATTTTTAATCAGGCGACTGACAGTAGTGGAGTCAGGCACAGAGAAGTTCAGCTGCAGAGAGAGTGTTTCGACTGTTGCAGGGCCTGAAGCAGGTGAGACGCTAATGAAAAAGAGGCACAGGGCTTATTGGTTTTTAAAGACTGCTTCCTTCATTGTGTTTTAACTTCAGTTTTAAAGGATTGCGCGGCTCTCTCTTGCGCTGCCTGTGTGTGCCTCTGTCTCTCTCTGGCGTTGCCTCTGTGTGTGTGCGCGCGCGGCTCTCTCTCTTGCGCTGCCTGTGTGTGCCTCTGTCTCTCTCTGGCATTGCCACTGTGTGTGTGCGCGGCTCTCTCTCTCTCGCGCTGCCTGTGTGTGCCTCTGTCTCTCTCTGGCGTTGCCTCTGTGTGTGTGTGTGTGTGTGTGCCTCTGTCTCTCTGGCACTGCCTCTGTGTGCACGCCCCTCTGTCTCTCTGGCACTGACTGTGTGTGCGCGGCTCTCTCTCTCGCGCTGCCTGTGTGTGCCTCTGTCTCTCTCTGGCGCTGCCTCTGTGTGAACCAAGGTTCCACTGAGGTTGACTAATGATAAGTCAACGTGGCTCAGAGCTGCAAGTGGACTGTGGCACAGACAAACAGAAATGACGACATGTTTTCCGAGGCGTCGCATCCGAGTTGGTGGGCGTGGCTCTGTGATTTTTTTCGTCGTATCCAATGGTCTAAGAGTTGGTGGGCGTGGCTCCTTCCTGCGTGCGCCATTGGCGTCTTACTTGTCGGCGGTTTAGTGAATCCACGCCCCTTCCGGCATGCTTTCCATGGGTGGCTACTTGTCTCCCGGCTTAGTGAATTATATATATAGATGCTAAAGCAACCCTAATTTCCAGTCACACACAGGGCTCCAAAGATTGTGGTCCTACAAATGTAGCCACATAAAGTCATATTTAGGAGGTAAACATTTTAGAGATACTTAAATTTTCTAGATACTGTATGTACAGAAAAAGGAAATTCATTACTCCATTTAGCTCAGAATGGAATTGTTCCATTGAGTATCATAATCCAATTCAGCAGCAAAAATTATATTAATGTTTCAAGTTTGCAACTTATTCAACAGCCAACTGAAGCGTTATTTTTCCTTGTTCTGACCTAAAAACCATCATTTGTTGCACTAATTTTGTACTTGCAAAGTTTACTAGGATTTGTACTTAACACTGTATGTCACTGCAATTAATTCTGAAATGGGGAGGAGGGGTTAAGGAAAAGGTAAATAAAAAGTTATCAAATGCATTTAAGCCCACACTGTTTATAATGAGAAAAGCTTCTTATGACCCATAGTAAATTGGGCCAGAAAAGACAGCTTAATTATTAAGGTAATACTCAAATGCTGAAAGCACAATCAGGAAAATTACTATTAAGAATTATATTAAAGTACATTATTATATGTCAGTTATGATTACAAATTAGTATCTAGGACACTGCATACAACTCATTGGATCCAACAAGCTCAAATAGTTCATTACAAAGATGCAAATTAGAAAGCATTGGTACAAGTACTTTAGTGATACTTAAATCATCAACTCAGTTCAAAAATGCAGTCAGCTCAGTTCAAAAGTTTACTTAAACTTATACACCGTAGTTATCACTGACACAATAATAAAAACAAAAAGAACAGATCTGTACCTCAGATAATATATAATTAGTAAGAAAACCAATATAATAGCTCCGGTTTCCTCCAACAGTCCAAAGACATGCAGGTTAGGTGCATTGGCGATCCTAAATTGTCCCTAGTGTGTGCATGTGTGTGACCTGTGGTGGACTGGCACCCTGCCCGGGATTTGTTCCTGCCTTGCGCCCTGTGCTGGCTGGGATTGGCTCCATCAGACCCCCAATGACCCTGTGTTAGATATAGCAGGTTGGAAAATGTCTGACCAATATAATAAGGAAATGTGAAAAACAGTTAAGCCAGAAGAGGGTACATCAGGATTAAACAAATATATATTGCTTATTAAAAATACACTAAAGACAAAGAGAAAAGCCAAGCAAAATGACACCTTTTATTGGCTAACTAAAAAGATTACAATATGCAAGCTTTCGAGGCAAGATGCCTGAAGAAGAGGCCTGTGTTGCTTCGAAAGCTTGCATATTGTAATCTTTTTAGTTAGCCAATAAAAGGTGTCATTTTGCTTGGCTTTTCTCTACATTCATAATGGCTAACACGGTACAACACCCTAGTACTACTAAAGACAAAGTAAATTCTAAACTATGATAAAGCTAACTCCTGGATCACTCTTTAAAATAGTACCATTATATCATAATAACCCCCGTCTATATCTCAAACGAATATTGACTTGACACAAATAGATGTCATACTTATTTGCATTTACTTATTTGGCTGATGTCTTTATCCAAGGCAAGTTACAGCAACTATGATACAATTAGTTAAATTTCCTTCGGTGTTCCAATTTGAGTTGGATTAGAACCCACAACCTCAGAACCACTACACCAGAATGCCTGTCGTACTTATTATTTTTTTTTTTTTTTTTGTTCAGAATGATGCAGGTTTATCACCACAGAAATGTGTTTATTGTGGTGCTGTAGCAGAGCTGCTTCACAGTTAGAGGCCTGGGTTGAAGTTCCACTTTGCTCTCTGTCTGTGTGAAATTTCCATGTTCTACTATGCACACAAGTTTAAGTGAGGTACAGTAGGTTCTTCTGCCCCAAATAAGTATCTGCAGAAGAGTCAATCTGAAGGAGATTGGAGACTGCAAAGTAGTGGCAGGGGAAAGTGTAGTTAAGCAGCATAGGATAGTGGTCTGTAGGATGACGCTGGAGATGAAGAAGAGGAAGAGTGAGGGCAGAGCCAAGGATCAAATGATGGAAGTTGAAAAAGGAAGACAGCAAGGTTGAGTTTAGGGAGGAGGTAAGACAGGCACTGGGTGGTAGTGAAGAATTACCAGACAGTTGGGAAACTACAGCAAATGTAGTAAGGGTGACAGCAAGAAGGGTGCTTGGTGTGACATCTGGACAGAGGAAGGAGGAAAAGGAAACCTGGTGGTGGAATGGGGAAGTACAGGAGAGTATACAGAGGAAGAGGATGGCAAAGAAGAAGTGGGATAGTCAGAGAGGTACAGAAAGTAAACAAGAGTACAAGGAGATAAGGCGCAAGGTGAAGAGAGAGGTGTCAAAGGCTAAGGAAAAAGTGTCTGATGAGTTGTATGATGGGTTGGACACTAAAGAGGAAGAAAAGGACTGGTACCAATTGGCTAGACAGAGGGACCGAGCTGGGAAAGATGTGCAGCAGGTTAGGGTAATACAGGATAAAGATGGGAACGTACTCACAAGCGAGGAGAGTGTGTCGAGCAGATGGAAAGAGTACTTTGAGAGGCTTATGAATGAAGAAAACGAGAGAGAGAAGTGGTTGGATGATGAGGAGATAGTGAATCAGGAAGTGCAATAGATTAGCAAGGAGGAAGTAAGGTCAGCTATGAAGAGGATGAAGAATGGAAAAGCCGTTGGTCCAAATGACATACCTGTGGAAGCATGGAGATGTTTAGGAGAGATGGCAGTGGAGTTTTTAACCAGTGTTTAACGGAATCTTGGAAAGTGAGAGGATGCCTGAGGAGTGGAGAAGTGTACTGGTGCCAATATTTAAGAATAAGGGGGATGTGCAGGACTGTAGTAACTACAGGGGGATAAAATTGATGAGCCACAGCATGAAGTTATGGGATAGAGTAGTGGAAGCTAGGTTAAGAAGTGAGGTGATGATTAGTGAGAAGCAGTATGGTTTCATGCCAGGAAAGAGCACCGCAGATGCAATGTTTGCTCTGAGGGTGTTGATGGAGAAGTATAGAGAAGGCCAGGAGTTGGATTGTGTCTTTGTGGACCTGGAGAAAGCATATAACAGGGTGCCTCGAGAGGAGTTGTAGTATTGTATGAGGAAGTCGGGAGTGGCAGAGAAGTATGTAAGAGTTGTACAGGATTTGTACGACGGAAGTGTAACAGTGGTGAGGTCTACAGTAGGAATGACGGATGCATTCATGGTGGAGGTGGGATTACATCGGAAATCGGCTCTGAGCCCTTTCTTATTTGCAATGGTGATGGACAGGTTGACAGAGAAGATTAGACAGGAGTCCACGTGGGCTATGATGTTTGCCGATGACATTGTGATCTGTAGTGAGAGTAGGGAGCAGGTTGAAGAGACCCTGGAGAGGTGGAGATATGCTCTAGAGAGAAGAGGAATGAAGGTCAGTAGGAACAAGACAGAATACATGTGTGTAAATGAGAGGGAGGTCAGTGGAATGGTGAGGGATGCAGGGAGTAGAGTTGGCGAAGGTGGATGAGTTTAAATACTTGGGATCAACAGTACAGAGTAATGGGGATTGTGGAAGAGAGGTGAAAAAGAGAGAGCAGACAGAATGGAATGGGTGGAGAAGAGTGTCAGGAGTGATTTGTGAGACAGGTATCAGCAAGAGTGAAAGGGAAAGTCTACAGGACGGTAGTGAGACTAGCTATGTTATATGGGTTGGAAGACAGTGGCACTGACCAGAAAGCAGGAGACAGAGCTGGAGGTGTCAGAGTTAACACTAGAATTACCAGAGCCTACGAAAAAACTCGTATATCCGGCCCACCTTAAATCGCTTCTTAAAACCTTTCTCACCTCTCCGCCAGCGTCTTTTGTCATCTAAATGTACTGATAAAGACAAGCTGCCAGCAGCCGGCTATTCCATCCCCCCAACGACTTAGAACGTAAACAGGCTTTTCCCAGCTCTTGCCTTGATTGATTATCTGGGAGTGAAGTGGAGTTTTAGAGTAGAAATAATAAGATTGTTATTTGAAACACACGCATTTCATATGTGTTGCATTTCTACAGTAATCTGTGTAAACACATTGTTAAAACAGAA
This sequence comes from Erpetoichthys calabaricus, assembly GCF_900747795.2. Classification (NCBI taxonomy): domain Eukaryota; kingdom Metazoa; phylum Chordata; class Cladistia; order Polypteriformes; family Polypteridae; genus Erpetoichthys; species Erpetoichthys calabaricus. The sequence continues at coordinate 98,600,004 of NC_041397.2, read as the reverse complement.
ACGTGTTATAGTTATATATTCTAGTAGCAATTGACAAAATGTAGGCATAAACTATATAATGTATGAAGCCTGAAGTCCAAATATCAAAGACACACTTTCACAAAAAATACAAAAAAAAGCCACCGCCAAAAAAACCCGCCTTAGTGTGAGACATTGATATGAATTAACTATCACTGCTTCCGTGGCGTAACAGTATCAGTCTCTGACTAGGAATCAGAAGGTCATGAGTTCGATCCTGCTCAACTCCCATTTGAGAAGTGTTCTTATTTTCACTATTTTAGAATAAAAAGATACATTTGATTTCAGTCTGTAACAGCTGGTGTAATTTATGATATTTGTAAAGGTTAGCTTTATTTTTTTTAAATTCACTTTTCATTGTCTCAGTCGCGTTCAGGATCCATCCCTACCGCCCCAAACCTGACACTGCGGTTTTTACATAAAGACACGCTATAGTTCTGCAGTGTATCACGATACATACGACCGCGTGTTTTTTCCCCCCAGTATTGCCAGTCCCCACATGTTGCTGTATGCTGTTTCTTTTGTACTCCAGGACATGCAGAGGAAAGCATAGTAAAGAGCAGTAACTTCAGCGCTACATGCAATCATCAGACACTCCCCATCTGACACTGCTGTTTTCACATAAAGACGCGCCAAAGCTCTGCAGTGTACTTGTGACTGCATTGTCGTACCAATGCTTGCGAACTGAAGTGTCTGCATGCACTTTTCGTGGCATTACACGCGTATTTTTTGAGCATGCCCATGTAGCTCAAACACAGGAACATATGTTGATGTAAAAGTATAACAAAACAAGTGCACTTTTATTCAAGACTATAACCGAAGAAAAAAGAAAGCAAGTTACAGTAGGCGGTTGATATGACAGCTTGCGTGGTGGAATGCTAAGAACTGCTGATTTCCATTCTGTGCTATATAACTGTTAACATTTGAATCTGATGATTGCATATAGCGCTGTCTGATTTAGTGTGCGCAAGAACATGCAGGTGGCCAGTTGCTGAGTGCTACAACGCACATTTTAAAAAAGAAAGAGACAAATATATGTGACGTTTTGAAGAAATCATTTTATGACGCGAATAGTACCAATCAGAAAACATCGTCGAAGTAATGCAATATTATTTGAAAACGAACAGCGTCAGGTTGGGTGTGAAGTTATACTGGTGCTGTTTGAGTCAGATCAGAAGCTGAATAAGCTGAAAAAGCTCCTGTTCTGACTCTAAGTAAAAAAGCATGAATTAATCAACAGAAATAACCGCGATTGACATTTTAAAGTTAACGATTTACAGTGCATGCCAATTTATAAATTCAATGTCCGTTTGAGGAAAAAAAAACACTTTCTTCAAAGCTGGGAATCGAACTCCCGTCTCTGTGGCACAGTAAGGCAGTGGTGCTCCTAGTCAGCAAACCGTCCTTATAACTTATTTTTTTCAAGATCCATAACACACAGACAGACAGAGCACTGCGTAATACAGAGACAGACAGGCAGAGATATACAAATAAACAGGGAAGGCACATGTACTGAAAGAAAAAAAAAATCAACACGTGCGTTGTTTCTGCAGCACTGAATGAGCTCACCCGGTCTAACATCACCCCTCCCCCCGATCTGACTCTCTAAGTAACAGCGCAAGTACAGACGCAAATCAAGTGTAATCAAGAGTACTGGTTCGATCCCCACTCACTCCTATATTTGCCGTTTTCAGTAGTAAGCTGCTCTTTTTGTTAATATTGTATTAACAAAAAGAGCAGCTTACTACTGAAAACAGCAAATATAGGAGTGAGTGGGGATCGAACCAGTACTCTTGATTACACTTGGTTTGCGTCTGTACTTGCGCTGTTACTTAGAGAGCCAGATCGGGGGAGGGGTGATGTTAGAGCGGGTGAGCTTATTCAGTGCTGCAGAAACAACGCACGTGTTGATTTTTTTTTCTTTCAGTACGTGTGCCTTCCCTCTTTGTTTGTATATCTCTGACTGTCTGTCTCTGTATTACGCAGTGCTCTGTCTGTCTGTGTGTTATGGATCTTGAAAAAAATAAGTTATAAGGACAGTTGTTCATGTTAATTGCAGTCTCAATTGTTAAAAAAATATTTTAAAAGGAGCATCCCACATGAAAATATAACGATCTCATTAACTGACAGTGCATACCAATTTACAAATTTTATATCCGTTTGAGGTGAAAAACAAAAAAAAGAAGTAACACTTTATCCCCAGCGGGGAATTGAACTCATGTTTGTGAGGCAGAGAAAAGCTACTTGGTCTGAGAAGCAAATCTTAGCGTGCTACGCCACAGAAACTGTTATATGGTGTGTGAAGCTTTTGTGGAAGTGTTTATTTGATCTTAGGAACTCGGGCTTTACACATTCTACATTTTGTAACATTTATTACTAAAATATGAAAAAGTTTCTGTTTTAGCAATGTGTTTACACAGATTACTGTAGAAACGGAACATGCATGAAATGCATGTATTCCAAATAGCGATCTATTATTTCTATTCTAAAACTCCAGCAGTTCAGTCACTCCCAGATAATCAAACAAGCCATGAGCTGGAAAAACTTAGTGAACGTTCTGCGACGGTGGGGGACGGAATAGCCGGCTGCTCGCTGCTCCTCCAAATCGGCACATTTAGAAGACAAAAGAGAGGTGAGAACGGTTTTAAGGTGGGCCGGATCTACGAGTTTTTTTGTAGACTCTGGTAATTCTAGTGTTAAAGATGCTAAGATTTGCATTGGGTGTGACGAGGATGGACAGGATTAGAAATGAGTACATTAGAGAGTCAGCTCAAGTTGGACGGTTGGGAGACAAAGTCAGAGAGGCGAGATTGCATTGGTTTGGACATGTGCAGAGAAGAGATGATGAATATATTGGGAGTAGGATGCTAAGGATTGAGCTGCCAGGCAAGAGAAAAAGAGGAAGGCCTAAGAGAAGGTTTATGGATGTGGTGAGAGGACATGCAGGTGATGGGTGTAACAGAACAAGATGCAAAGGACAGAAAGATATGGAAGAAGATGATCCGCTGTGGCAACCCCTAAAGGGAGCAGCGGAAATAAGAAGAAGATTGGTATTCAAAAAAATAACACTGAAAAAACAATGTAATTACATATATTTTTATGTGTTCTTCTAATACAACTTTTTTTTTAAAAAAGCATTTTACAATACTATGCAGATAACAACAGCCCAGATAGGTGTGTCCTGGACAAATGGATTTACAGACAACAGAGTCTAATTAAACAGGTGTAAAAATCACAGTGACAAAAGTACTATCGTAGTCGATGGTTGCAGATGGTCTACAACTAATTGTAGTTAATATTTTTAAAAATACAATTTGTGAAAGGAGTAACCGATGGAGAGTTCAAATCTAGATTGAAGTCCACTCATTCATATGCAAGCAGCTAACATGATAACAATTTCCAGGCCACACATGACCCTGCTGCCATTTCAGTAACTTGGGCAAGACTTTATTTGTTATTAGCATGAGTAAAAAAAAAAATAAAATACACAAGTTGAAAGAACCTTACTTAATATTTGAAAGAGCGCACTAATCAGTAATTCAAGTCAGAAAGAATGTTTGTTTCTTTTAAGACAGATGATTCACCGATGCTTTAAGTGGGAGTATTTGCAATTTCAAAAATAATTAAATGCTCTCAATCTGAGATGAGACATGCCAACATGTAAACTGGGCTTTGCTGATAAGAATAAATAGAGCATCTTTCAACAATATCATTCTACTGGGAGCCAAACAAACAAACACAACACCAAACATGCTTTTTGCATTTCATGTGAACACAAAAAAGTCCACTAACTTCTTTATATTATTTTAAAACCCATTATTCCTGTACACAAGTATATACCACACATCCGTTAGTACACCAAATCCTAAAACTGATGTAGTTTCAACTTATATTACAATAAAATGGATTTTAAAAAAAAAAAACGATTTGTACTGGGTTTATTATTTGTTGCTGAGAGTCATACACCATATGTTTTGGTAAGAAACAAGCACTACGTAATTAAAATGGTAATCCATATTTTATAATTACATCTCAAGAACTACTAATGTCTAGTTGATACACTGAAGAAAAAAAACTTGCCTGTGTGAATATAATTAATGTATATTTTAACCGCAAAAAGCTATTTTTATATTTTATATATCGACTCTAACTTTTCTTCAACGTTTCTATTTCCATTTAGTTTTGTAAATTGCAAAAAGTTTCTAATGTTATCATAGAGTGTCTGTCTGTCCACATGAAACAACTCAGTTTCCACCATCAGACCAGTTTTGTTGAAATTTGGCACACTTCCCAGTCTTCATAGTCAATATGATTTTTAAATTTTTTTTAAAATAATCACTAATCAGAAGACAGAAAAGTTAGAAGAATGTCACAGACTATTGGCAAAGCACAATATTGTTGTGCATGGTACAACATTCTCATGGGCTGTTAGTTGACCACTTTGACCATTTATTTCTGAAAGTTTGCAGTCAATTGATTTGCGGGTTTGTCTCTGTCACGTTTTCATGACCAAATATATATGCATGGGTTTTCTACCACATCGTCATGACATAAGTTAATTTAAGTTTTCCCTTCAAACTGGAACTGCATATATGACTGCAGGTGTCTGCTCTGTGATGGCTGGCTACCCTGTCTATGAATAATGAATGGACAGGTTCTGGTGCTTTTGATGTCGTGTGGGAGGAAATAAGTAGGAAAAAATAATTAAAGTATTGAACAAAGCATATACACTGCTAACTATTCAAAATGCATTAGGTAAAATGCTGATTTTTTTTCTTGAATTTAAATTGAGACTCGTCTTTTGATGTGATTTAGACACGAACTGATAGCTCACCCAGCCAAATAGGAAAATATTTGCTATTTTCTAATTCCGAATTTTGGGATGAACTTGTCCTGCATCATATGTAAAATGATTTTAAAGCTGCTCTTTGCGCACTGTTTTCATACCTAAAAGCTTATTCCAATTTACTCCTTTTACTCTTTGCCGCATCTGTTTATCCTCACTCTTCCAAAACACTGAAAATTGTATTATATTATGGTCAAAACAATTACAAATTACTAAATCCAGACAGGCTCCTTCCTCACTAATGTGTTATAAAATAGTCCTTAATAATGTCTAAAAACTCCTTCTCTTGCGCTCAAGCTATTTGCAACGTTAGCCCAGTTAATATTGTTGACTCCCTGTCAGCGTCTCTTCATTGTCCCTTTTTCTTCCACTCTGGGCTCCTTGTGTTGCTGGGACCTAGGCACGCCTCATTTCTCGTCTGTCAGCTTTACTGGGTCCTTTCATGCAGATTCCCTTTCTCGCTGAACCCACATCCGGCGTCTCCTTGTGGAGCTGTCTCTTCCTCCCTGGAAGTGTTGCCGTCCTTGTGCCTCACGTTGTGCCAGCCAGTTACCCTTGTCTGCCTGCGAGCCCCTGTGCCCTGTCCGAGTGTCTTGGCAGCGTTTCCTGTGGACTCTCCCCCCTGCCTTCTGCTGGCCAGCAGTTTATATTTACTTCACCCCTCTGTTGTCAGTCCTGGACAAACAGTTTAATCAATGGCACATCTAAATTGCCTGGGTTTAACAATTAATAAAAACACAAGTTAACAAAATGTATGGTTACCAAACATTAATAAGTACAGATATGCTGATTAGGAACCAATATTTCCAAGCCAGGTAAATACAGACATTCTACCAAGGCCAGACTTCAAAGTAGTGACTCCCTGGCAAGACAGCAAATACCATTAATAAGTACAGACATGCTGATTAGAAGCCAATATTTCCAAGCCAGGTAAAAGGTGTCATTTTGCTTGGCTTTTCTCTACAAGCCAGGTAAATACAGACATTCTTCTAAGGCCAAACTTCAAAGCAGTGATTCCCTTGCAGGACAGCAAATACCATTAATAAGTACAGATAGCCTTTTAACTTCTCACCCCCCAGTCCCAACAGTGGGTGCCTAATGGAACCACCCAGTGCACAAAAAAAAATGTAAAAGTGTCCCCCTCTGACACAAGGGATGCTATTGGCAGATGGCTGAGAAGCTACCCAGCTTACATTTCTCTTTCTCTTGCGCTGACTTTCTCTGATCCTGACGTAGGGGGATTGAGCAGGGGGGCTGTTCCCACACCTAGACGATACGGACGCTAGTCTAAAAATGCTGAAAGATTATCTTCACGTTGCTATCTTTTGTGCAGCTGCTTCCTGAAACGACATGCTGCACCGTGCTTCGCATACTTAAAAGCTCGAAGGGCACGTATTGATTTTTGCTTGCTTGTTTTTCTCTGTCTCTCTCTCTCTTTCTGTGCTCTTGACGGAGGGGGTGTGAGCTGCCGCCTTCAACAGCTTTGTGCCGCGGTGCTTCGCATACTTAAAAGCCAAACAGCACTATTGATTTTCCTCTGCCTTTATGACAGTCTCTGCTCCTGACTCCTTTGAAGAGGAAGATATGTTTGCATTCTTTTAATTGTGAGACGGAACTGTCATCTCTGTCTTGTCATGGAGCACAGTTTAAACTTTTGAAAAAGAGACAAATGTTTGTTTGCAGTGTTTGAATAACGTTCCTGTCTCTCTACAACCTCCTGTGTTTCTGCGCAAATCTGTGACCCAAGCATGACAATATAAAAATAACCATATAAACATATGGTTTCTACTTCGCGGATTTTCTTATTTCGCGGGTGGCTCTGGAACGCAACCCCCGCGATGGAGGAGGGATTACTGTAGTTGGGCAGCATGGTAGCTCAGTGGGTGGTGTCACTGCTTTATAGATGAAGCAACCAGAGTTTTACTACCTCACTTAATTGTTGTACATGTGAACTTTGCATGTTGTCCCAATGTGGAGGATTTTTCCTCCTGTTACAAAAATACATGCAGGTTAGTTGACTGATGATTTGTAACTGGCTCCAGTATGTAAATGGGTGGCTCATGCATTAGACTTCCACCTTAATAATAATAATAATACATTTTATTTATATAACATCTTTCACATGTTCAAGGTACTTGTCCAATATCTGGCTGTCCGACCATGAATTGGATTAAGAGGAGTTGAGAATAAATTATGTGTTATGTCAGTTGTCTGAGCATATCAGTAGGTTACCAAAAAATAAATAAATTGATCACTTCATTCTTAAAAGTAATAGAATGATTAAACAGTTAAACTTTTGGATAAAAAAATAATTAATAAAAAGATATTTACATTACTAACTCTTGAAATCATAATATCCATGTTTTTACCCAATAATTCCTGTACTGGAAATCCATATTCAGTTTATCAAAGTTTTATATAGCACCTATCATATACATTACAAATTGTGTTGCAAAATAGTTGACATAATACAAATATGAGGTGTGTCTATTAAATAACGAGATTGTGATTCCACCTAGTACACAAAGCAGTCAGAACCAGTTATAACTGCATGCGTGGTAACCTTGAACATGTCTGAACCTGCATGACAAGCAGCAACACTCTATGACGTTCAGTTGTTTGTGAGTTGCCATTTAGTTTGGTTGTGTTTTCTGTAGTGTACCAAAAAATGCTAAGTTTAAAAGTTATGCAAAGATGGTCCCAAGAGTTCTTACACCACAGCAAAAAGAACGTCGCAAGGAATGTTGTGTTGATATACTGCAGCAACTTGACGCAGATCCAAACCTGTTTCATAAATCACTTGTGACGAAACCTGGATCTTCCAGTATGATCCTGAAACCAAAAGACAGTCAATGCACTGGAAATCACCAAGAATGAAAAAAGCTTGTCAAAGCAAGTCAAAATTCAAAGCCATGCTCATTGTGTTTTTCGATATCAAGGGTGTAATTTTGGAATAATGGGTTCCAGAAGGTACAACAGTTAACCAGCATTATTATAAGGAAGTTTTGATTAAGCTGAGAGAAAAAGTAAGAAAAAAACGGCCACAACTGTGGGAAAATGGTTTCATTCTTCACCAGGACAATGAGCCTGCTCACACAGCACTTTCTGTAAAGCAGTTTTTGACCGACAAGCACATTACTACACTTGAACATTCTCCATATTCGCCCGATTTAGCACCATGCAACTTTTATCTTTTCCCAAAAGTTGAATCAGTGCTTAAAGGGACAAGTATTGAGTCAGTTGATGCTGTAAGGAAGAAAATGGCGGATGTGTTAAAACAGCTGACAGAAATTGATTTGCTCCATGCCTTTGACCAGTGGAAAACAAGACTGCAGCAATGTATTAGTGCAAATGGGGAGTATATTGAAGGGGACAAGCATTAAATTTGTAATACATATAAATAAAGGTGAGTTATTTAATCGGTCTCGTTATTTAATAGACACACCTTGTACATATGCTTGGAAAATTAAACACAGATGCACATAAATTGATAACTATGTTTATAATATGGAAAATTAGAAAGTTTTACGATGAAGAAAACTTTATTAAATAACGTTTCCTAATTGATTTCCATATACAGGTTGCTCCAACAGTCCACGACTGTACTGAAGCCACCTTCTGAAGCATTATCCTCAGAACCTTACCAGAAGTGCCAGTTAATAAACTGTTTTCAAGTTACAAAGTTTCCCAAATATATTTGTAAAACACAAAAAACATAGTTAAAAATGTTTTTTGGGAATATATGTGACAAATCACAATAGGCTTAATCACTCCTGTTTGTTATTAAAAGAATAACATTTGTTCTAAAGCAGTTCTCAAAATACTCAAGCAGGGCACATTTGTAACCTCATTATAAAACAAAAATGTTATTAACTTAAAACATATATAACAAAATTCAATACCATTTTTAAAACTGAAACATTGAAATATTTTTCACAAACTGCAAAAAAAAAAAAAAAATCAAAACAATCGGTGTCATAGATGACGAGAAATTAATATGTTATTTAAGCACCACTAAAGCAATAGCACTTTGGGTGAAAGGTCGATAAGACCTCTAGCATCTTACTTGGTACTTTTTGGAGTACACAATTGGCAATTTTAAAGGTTCCCAACTTCTCAGATAATTTTGTGTCAATTAATAATCACGTCTCCCATCTGATAACTGCAATTTTTATCTTTTTTTTTTTCGTGTTTTATGACCACGACAACTGGTAGGTAAGTTTTGTGCCCTCATTACTACAAATCCATGCAATTCAGCTGAGAGAGAGACTACCAGGGAGACGGACAAATGCCAGCTGTAATTAAGGTTAGGGAGAAAACATGTAAAGGACACAAGCAGGTTGTTTTGGGAAGTGCTGATGTCTGCTTAACCAATATGTTTTGAAAACCCAGAGTTGGTGAAGGCATTAATAACCAGCCAGTCCTGACATGAATTCTATGAATATGAAACTATGTTAGTGTTTATTATGACAAGGATCCAGCACAATGTCTGAGGCATCACTATGCCACCAACATTCCTAGCAGCCGGATGGGACATCTGATTTGTCAGCATTCTCCCACTTGGCTTTGATGTCCCTATGCTTCTATCCAGGATAAATATGTATGTATACAGGGTTATGCATTATATTTCTGGGAATGAATGTTACCTTTTAAGGTAAGTTAAATATATATACACACCATATTGCACGCTCTTGTAATTATGTCCTGCCTGGGTAAAAAAGGGTATAGTATTTGGTTCTAGTCAATTCTGCATCAAGAAACACATTCCACGGAAGAAACAGCGCGTTCTGCTGGATATAATCACCAACCACTTACAGAAGCATAAATCAAGAAATAAATTATGGAGTTTGCTTTGTATTATGTTAGTAGACATTCTAGAGGCACAGTGCGATCCTCTGACCTTCCACTGCTTGGCATAATGCACCAAAAATAAAATAAACATTAAATGTGCCTATTTTGAGTTACTGTAATTTAACATTAATAAGTTCAGATTTCCATGTGAACATTTACACACAATTATTTATAGAAAAAGTATAAAATTTCTTGGATTTTAATATCTGTAATAGAGAAAGGATTTTACAACAGTCACTCTTTTGCTAGTTATTTCAGCTTCAAATTTTGGTCCACATTTGGTGGTCAAGTTAACATTCTCTCAGGTTAAAGACCAATGTTCATTTTCAGACTGTTCTTTGGCTTTTGTTCTTTTGGTGCATCAGTTCCAGGACCTGTCAAAATTTTAATTCCTGCAGGCAAGTATGATACTATCATCTTAAAATATTATAAGTAATTTAACTTATATAGAAATGAATGGAAAAAGAAATACACTATCCAACTGTGGCTTAATGACATGTCATGCATATTGTGAATCAATATGTCATTGATTATTTATGTCACAGTAAAAATTTTATTGCTGCATATTCTGAGCATCATAACAATTAAATATTTGTCTGAAACTATACTGTTTCTGCAGTTTCTGATATAACATTTGTTACACATTGGAAATGTTAAAAACTTTCTAGATGATTAAATGAACAATGAACAAATTTGAGGAAAAATAAAAAGTCTTTTGTGGTTTTATATTCTAACACATCTTTAACTATAGTAAGAAGAAAAAATTTGATAAACAATGTTTTTTTTTTCTTTTTTATCTTAAGATAGTCATTATTTAAATATAAATCAGAATCACATTTTTTACCCAAGTATACATGCATTAAAGGAACTTGACTCAGTTCTTTTGTTTTTGGCGATAGATAGATAGTTGCAAAACAAACATACACACGATTGTTAAAAACATACCTAAAGAAAATACAAAACAAGAACTGCAAACATACTGTATGTCTGCCTACATACTGCAAGGCAGCTTAAGAAATACATACTGAATGAATACCAAGTTAAGGACTAGCTATATGTAACAATATTGCAAGATATTTTGTGGAGCTGAGCACCTGGGTAGAGACAGACGAATTAACAGTTTATGAGCTTGATGGCTTGTGGATAAAAACTATTCTTATATCAACTATTTATGGTGTAATTTAATCTAGGCTGTGTGGCAGATGGGAGCTTAACGATGATATTGTGACCTGGATGTAAGGGGTTGATGGCTATTTTCATAGTCTGTTTCCTGACTCTGGAATAGTACAGATCCTGTATGATGTGTAAACTAATGCCAAAGATATTTTTGGCAGACCTGACTATTGTAGCCTTTCTTTTCATATTTAGCAGCTGATCCACAAGACACTGTGACGGATGAGCAGAGAACAGATTCATAATTGTTGTGTATTGTACTGTATCTGCAGCTTCTCTGATATTCAGAACTCCCTCAGCTGTCACAGGAAATACTGCACATCTGTTGCTGTGCCTTTTTCATAATATATAGTAATATATATTGATCTTTCTTTTCAAGTCCCATTATAGTATGGATCCCACAAACATGAAGGTTTCCACAACTGATGCATTATTATTAAGTATGGTGAGAGGAGATAATATTGATGACCCTTCCTAAAGTCATCTATCATCTCTACATTTATGAGCATGTTTAGCTCAACACCTAAGAGCCAGCTGCTCAAACTCTGATCTGTATTTAGATCACTATTCCCGATGAATCCAATGTTGGTTGTATTATCCACATATCTGACAAATTTAATAATGGGTCCTTAGAGGTGCAGTGGTTATTACAGAAAGAGAAGAGCAGTGGGGAGAGCATACATTCCTGGGGGGCACCAGTGAAAGTTATGCAGGAGCTAGATGCAAGTTTGCCTAGTTTTACCTCCTGTTCCTATTTGTCAGGAAATTAGTAATCCATTGATAGGTGGTGTCAGGGAAAGGAAACTGGGTGAGTTTAAAATGCATGAGTTCTAGGATGATTGAATTAAATGCTGAAATTCATAAATTACAATTAGCATCCTTACTTAGGTTCCTAGGGTGTCAAGGTGTTGCAGGATGTAATACAGACTCAACTGAAGGGGTTCTATCAAGGGAGCTTTGATGTCCTTCACATATGTGAACACCACCCTCTCAAAGATTTTAATGACCACAGACGTCAAAGCAACAGGTCTGGAAGCCATTCAGTTCTGGTATGCAGGGATTTTTTTAAATTGTCAGGATTGTGGTTTGTTTAAAGTATAATGGAATTTCACATTTCACTAATGCTTTGTTCAAAACGTGTAAAGACAGCAACCAATTGATTGGCACCATCTGGACCTGTTGCCTTTTTAATGTATTGTCTCCTAAAGAGCTGGCACACATCTTCAAACATGTTTAGTGCAGATAGTGCAGGTAGAATGGTAAAAGATTTGGTGTACAAGGTCGAATTTATTTATATTCTGGGTGTCTGGATTCAGTGGGGTTTGTGAACTTTGCGATATCAAACTTACAATAAAACATGCTTAGGTAGTCGGCGGCCGTTTGAAGGTTCTGTGCAATGTGTGGGGATGGTTTCCTGTAGTTGGTGATATCTTGAAGGCCTTTCCACAGGGATGTAAAATCATTGCTTTCCAGCTTTTAGAGTAGCTCTTAGCCAATAGGATTTCTTTTGTCAGTATTTTATTTGCCTGCCCAAACAGATTTTAATCCTCCTCTCCTTATAACCTAACTTTAATAAACTGATGTTTGACTTTCCAAATTCTACTTTAAGGAAATGATTTACAGTACTTAGCTGAAGGCAAATCTTAATTAAAGTATAGATACTGTGAATAACCCTACCAACAGATGTTTTTGCATTCTAATACTGTGCTAGTTTTGCACAGTGGTTACACAGAGCTGCAATCTAGTTGCTTTAAAAATGGGGTCTTGTCTTTGAATTAAACTACACCTTTTTTCTATAAAATAGCTTTGAGCAAAATTAATCTTTTAAGCCTTTCTTAGCAAATGGTATGTTATTAAGGAATGTTCTCTGTTGTACTGTAACTTTTTCATTCTCAAAATTGAACACATATGTGAAGAGGATAACTAATATTTACATATAGTTTTCTCTTACAAGCTTCAATTCAGGAAACATAATGAAGTTTTAAGAGTCTTTGATCAGTTGTTCTACAGTAAGTCTTGCTCCACAGGGTGTATTAGGAAATTTGTCAATTAGGCAAAAAATAAACTGATGCTTATAAATGTAAACAGAAGACAAAGACAAAAACTCGGGAGTATTCAAAAGTCTTTCCTTCACAACTACAGAGCAATAATATTACTTAACGATGAAATATTAAAAAAAGGAATGCATTTAATATTATTTAAATAATGATAATAGAAAAATAAAGCATTTTATTCAGGGCTTGAAATTTACCACAGAATTGTGGGTATACCTCACAAATTTAGTGTTTCTGAAAATTTTAATTTTAATGCGTTATCTTCACACACATTTATTAATTTAGTAAGTAGTTTTGATTGGCAATATTGGCCAAAATGTTTGCTGCAAATATGCTCTTTTCACTAGCAGTCGAAAATTTCCTTGGAAATTCACCTTGTTGCTGACTTAGGAAAAGTCCCATAATGCTCTGCAAGGCCAGCATGGCATCACAAAGATGTAGCAGCTATGCACAGAACATTCAAAAATTGGTATTGTAAAGCCAGGCATTTAGAAATTGTTGGCAAGCAACTACTCACACTGAAGAACAGAGTCTCCAGTTGTATACTGTATGTGCTGTATATGATTGACAAGTCACAACTTGGGTGCTCACACTATGGACAATTTTATCCATTCAAAAAAAACATGATGGCCACAGGCCAAAGAGGTACAATCATGCCTATTGTGATACTGTGCACCAAATGTGCAAAGAAAAGAAAAAGGCATAACTGGACACGATGGTTGAGGCATGGACAATACGGTCTGTCTATTTTACAGAGAGAACTGGAGTTTTGTAATCTATGTAATTGACCGTTGTGTGCGTTTATTTCAGCTTCTTCCAGTAAAGGTTTCCTAACCTTCTTTTGCCATTGGCCATTTAGTTCTATGAATGCTGCTATATTATATTTAGATATTTGAAATCAAAAATGTGAAAATAAGCTTGACAACGGCAATACTTAATGAACAATAGCATGATCGACGCACAGTGAAATTGTAAAGTAACATCAGGAAACCGGCTCATTACCAAGGTGGCCAAAACAGGGTTACAAGTCCACAAGGGGAAAAAATGCTATTTGAGCTGCTGAGATGCACTGAAAACACCCCCTCACCACCAAAGCATTTGACAGTGTTGGGCAAAATCTTCCCCATCTGCAACTGCAATTCTTTCACCAAGGAGAAAACATTGCTCGTCAACTTACATTTTAGATGCTATATGTGGGTCATCACTGAACTTAAAAAGGTAAAAATGTGACCAGAAGCCAAAAAAAAATATTGAACACTAATTATCCACTTTTTTCAAATAATCCACTTCTTAAAAATTTCATATTTTTGTTAATAACTCCCTACACAATGAGGGTTTTTTCATTCTGTGTGTAAACTAAATATGAGATTTTCAGTTAGCAACATAGTGTGCATTCTTCATAGATAGATAGATACTTTATTAATCCCAAGGGGAAACACACATACTCCAGCAGCAGCATACCGATACAAAAAACATAATATTAAAGTAAAGATTGATAACAATGCAGGTAAAAACGGACAATAACTTTGTATAATGTTAACATTTACGCCCCTCCCCCCCAGGTGGAATTGAAGAGTCGCATAGTTTGGGGGAGGAACGATCTTCTCAGTCTGTCAGTGGAGCAGGACAGTAACAGCAGTCTGTCGCTGAAGCAGCTGTTCTGTCTGGAGATGACACTGTTTAGTGCACACAGTGGATTCTCCATAATTGATAGGAGCCTGCTAAGCACCCGTCGCTCTACCACAGATTTCAAGATGTCCAGCTCCATGCCAACAATAGAGCCTGCCTTCCTCACCAGTTTGTCCAGGCGTGAGGCGTCCTTCTTCTTAATGCTGCCTCCCCAGCACACCACCGCATAGAAGAGGGCGCTCGCCACAACCGTCTGATAGAACATCTGCAGCATCTTATTGCAGATGTTGAAGGACGCCAGCCTTCTAAGGAAGTATAATCGGCTCTGTCCTTTCTTACATAGAGCATCAGTATTGGCAGTCCAGTCTAATTTATCATCCAGCTGCACTCCCAGGTATTTACAGGTCTGCACCATCTGCACACAGTCACCTCTGATGATCACGGGGTCCATGAGTGGTCTGGGCCTCCTAAAATCCACCACCACCTCCTTGGTTTTGCTGGTGTTCAGTTGTAGGTGGTTTGAGTCGCACCATTTAACAAAGTCCTTGATTAGGTCCCTATACTCCTCCTCCTGCCCACTCCTGATGCAGGCCACGATAGCAGTGTCGTCAGCGAACTTTTGCACGTGGAAGGACTCCGGGTTGTATTGGAAGTCCAATGTATATAGGCTGAACAGGACCGGAGAAAGTACAGTCCCCTGTGGCACTCCTGTGTTGCTGACCACAATGTCAGACGTGCAGTTCCCAAGACGCACATACTGAGGCCTGTCTTTAAGATAGTCCACAATCCACGCCACCAGGTATGAATCTACTCCCATCTCTGTCAGCTTGTCCCTTGTCCCTGGATTGTGTTGAAGGCGCTAGAGAAGTCTAGAAACATAATTCTTACAGCACTACTGCCTCTGTCCAAGTGGGAGAGGGATCGGTGTAGCATATACAGTGCATCCGGAAAGTATTCACAGCGCATCACTTTTTCCACATTTTGTTATGTTACAGCCTTATTCCACAATAGATTAAATTCATTTTTTTTCCTCAGAATTCTACATACAACACCCCATAATGACAACGTGAAAAAGTTTAGTTGAGATTTTTGCAAATTTATTAAAAATAAAAAAACTGAGAAATCACATGTACATAAGTATTCACAGCCTTTGTTCAATACTTTGTCAATGCACCTTTGGCACCAATTACAGCCTCAATTCTTTTTGAATATGATGCCACAAGCTTGGCACACCTATCCTTGGCCAGTTTCGCCCATTCCTCTATGCAGCACCACTCAAGCTCCATCAGGTTGGATGGGAAGCGTCGGTGCACAGCCATTTTAAGATCTCTCCAGAGATGTTCAATCGGATTCAAGTCTGGGCTCTAGCTGGGCCACTTAAGGACATTCACAGAGTTGTCCTGAAGCCACTCCTTTCATATCTTGGCTGTGTGCTTAGGGTCGTTGTCCTGCTGAAAGATGAACCGTCGCCCCAGTCTGAGGTCAAGAGCGCTCTGGAGCAGGTTTTCATCCAGGATGTCTCTGTACATTGCTGCAGTCATCTTTCCCTTTATCCTGACTAGTCTCCCAGTCCCTGACACTGAAAAACATCCCCACAGCATGATGCTGCCACCACAATGCTTCACTGTAGGGATGGTATTGGCCTGGTGATGAGCGGTGCCTGGTTTCCTCCAAACGTGACGCCTGGCATTCACACCAAAGAGTTCAATCTTTGTCTCATCAGACCAGAGAATTTTCTTTCTCATGGTCTGAGAGTCCTTCAGGTGCCTTTTGGCAAACTCCAGGCGGGCTGCCATGTGCCTTTTACTAAGGAGTGGCTTCCGTCTGGCCACTCTACCATAAAGGCCTGATTGGTGGATTGCTGTAGAGATGGTTGTCCTTCTGGAAGGTTCTCCTCTCTCCACAAGAGGACCTCTGGAGCCCTGACAGAGTGATCATTGGGTTCTTGGTCACCTCCCTGACTAAGGCCCTTCTCCCCCGATCGCTCAGTTTAGATGGCCGGCCAGCTCTAGGAAGAGTCCTGGTGGTTTCGAACTTCTTCCACTTACGGATGATGGAGGCCACTGTGCTCATTGGGACCTTCAAAGCAGCAGAAAGTTTTCTGTAACCTTCCCCAGATTTGTGCCTTGAGACAATCCTGTCTCGGAGGTCTACAGACAATTCCTTTGACTTCATGCTTGGTTTGTGCTCTGACCTGAGCTGTCAACTGTGGGACCTTATATAGACAGGTGTGTGCCTTTCCAAATCATGTCCAATCAACTGAATTTACCACAGGTGGACTCCAATTAAGCTGCAGAAACATCTCAAGGATGATCAGGGGAAACAGGATGCACCCTGAGCTCAATTTTGAACTTTATGGCAAAGGCTGTGAATACTTATGTACATGTGCTTTCTCAATTTTTTTATTTTTAATAAATTTGCAAAAATCTCAAGTAAACTTTTTTCACGTTGTCATTATGGGGTGTTGTGTGTAGAATTCTGAGGAAAAAAATGAATTTAATCCATTTTGGAATAAGGCTGTAACATAACAAAATGTGGAGAAAGTGATGCATTGTGAATACTTTCCAGATGCAATGTAGATGATCCTCCGCTCTCACCTTCTCTTAATATGCAAACTGCAGAGGTTCGAGGGCGTGTTGAACCTGTGGCCTCAGGTGGTGAAGCAGCAGCCTCTCCATGGTCTTCATCACAATGACGTCTGAGCAACAGGACGAAAGTCACTCAGCTCACTAGGACGTGATACCTTTGGGACTGGGGTGATGCAAGATGTTTTCCAAAGCCTCGGGACTCTCCCCTGTTCCAGGCTCAGGTTGAAGATGCGCTGTAGAGGATCCCCCAGCTCCGATGCACAGACCTTCAGCAGTCATGGCGATACTCCATCTGGACCAGCTGCTTTGCTGGCATGAAGTCTCCTCAGCTCTCTGCTCACCTGTGCTGTTGTAATTGTGGGTGGGGATGTCTCTCCTATGCTGGTATCAGCAGAAGAATGTGTGGAGGGTGCAGCACTCCAAGGTGAGACTAAGAGTGGGTTAGGGTGGTCAAACCTGTTAAAGCAGTTGTTCATTTGGTTTGCTCTCTTCACGTCTCTCTCGATGGTGGCACCCCGCTTCGAGCTGCAGCCAGTGATGATCTTCATCCCATCCCACACTTCCTTCATGCTGTTATGCTGCAACTTCTGCTCCAGCTTTCTCCTGTACTGCTCCTTCGCTGCCCTCAGCTGGACTCGGAGTTCCTTCTGCACGCGCTTGAGCTCATGCTGATCACCGCCTTTAAAAGCCCTTTTTTTCTGGTTCAAAAGGCCCTTGATGTCACTTGTAATCCATGGCTTGTTGTTAGCATAGCAGCGTACAGTTCTTACTGGAACTACAATGTCCATACAGAAGTTGATGTAGTCAGTAGTGTAGTCAACAACCTCCTCAATGTTCTCACTATGTGATCCCTGCAGGATATCCCAGTCTGTAGTTCCAAAGCATTCTCTCAGAGCGTTCTCTTCCTCAGGGGACCACTTCCTGAATGAGCGTGTGGTTGTACGTAGGACCCTCACTCTTGGTTTGTAGTGAGGCTGAAGCAGAACCGGGTTATGATCTGCTTTCCCAAGCGCAGGCAGCTGGGTGGCGCTGTATGCGTCTTTAACGTTTGCATACAGTAAATCAATAGTCTTTTTTTCCTTGTGCTACAGTCCACATACTGGGAGAAGGCAGGTAATGTTTTGTCCAGCATCACATGGTTAAAGTATCCAGCGATTAGCACAAGCGCCTCAGGGTGCTGCGTTTGTAACTTAGCAACAGCAGAACGGACGATGTCACTCGCTGTCTCCACGTCTGCCCGAGGAGGGATGTAAACAATAACAACAATGACGTGTCCAAACTCTCTGGGCAAGTAATAGGGACGCAAACTTACGGCCAACAGTTCGATGTCCCTGCAGCAAGTGGAGACTTTGACGTTAACATGTCCAGAGTTACACCACTGTGTATTAACATAGACAGCGAGTCCTCCTCCTTTGTGCTTCCCGCAGTTACTTGCATCTCTGTCCGCTCTAACTGTGCTAAACCCAGGTAGCTCCATGTTAGCATCTGGGATGATGGTAGTTAGCCACGTTTCGCAAAAGCACAACAAACTGCATTCTCTGTAGGTTCTGACATTTTTCACCAGCGCAGGCAGTTCGTCGATCTTATTTGATAGTGAGTTCACATTTCCCATGATCACAGAAGGCACCGAAGGCTTAAAATGCCACTTTCTCTCAAGCTGCTTCATTTTTAGCTTAGTGCCGGCTCTGCTGCCACGATACCGCCTTCTTACCTCGTCGGGAAAATAGGGAACCAGACCGGCACTGGCATTTGTTCTCAGAGCTCGAAGTTGAGTACTTGAATAGACAAGTCTCGGCGTGTAAAAATCCATGCCCACATTGTAAAAGTAAGTGTGTCCAGGGAACGAATCCACATAAAATAAAGTGATAGGAGTGATCAATAAAAAAGAGAAAAATAAAAGTAGAAAAATAAAATTGTACACGGAGCTGCTGAAAAGGCTGCCACTCTCGGCGACGCCCGAGTCATATTGTAATGTTAACTGAAATAATAATCACAATCATAATATCAGACACAATAATCAATTATTAACTTTGTCATAATCGTACACCCCTATTAACATGGTTAATTTATTGCATGCAAACATAAATGTGGAGCCTGTAAATGTCAATACTGTGTGTAATAAGTTAAAGTAGACCACGATTAATTGCATACTAATTTTGATCTAAACCCTTCAAAACTTTGCAAAGGTACAAAATTACGGCACAAAATTTAACATTAAAATCTGACTTGAAGCTACCATTATCACAAAATGTGTTGCAAGGTGAAATTATATTTAAACTCAACATTCCCATTATTCCCACTAATTACCTATTTCAATTCAAAAGAATAGAGATTCCTATAACATAGCATTTGTGGATGGTCACTGCAAATTGCCAAGGTCAGCCACTATTGAACAGCAACAATTGACCCATCGCCGAAATGTTCTACCCATGGCTAATTGCTTCTATAAATTGAAAGCAGAGAGTCTAACGAACAAGCAGTATCTGAAGACAGCTGCAGTAAAGACCTGACAACGAATGAGGAGGGTGTAATACAGCACTATGAGGTGGCCATGGGTTCCAGATTTCAGATAGTCACTGACTACAAAGCATTTTCAACCAAGTATTGAAAATGATCATTATATTCATGATTACGTAAGTTTGTCCAAATACTTTTGAACCCCTGAAAATGGGGGGGGTGGCCGGGGGGATTGGGTGGGGACCTTGTATAAAAGTGGCTGCCTTTTCTAAATGGCTTATACAATGTTTCTGTTAAATGCCTTCAATTGAAACTGCAAGCGTACACTTCAATCACATCTTGATTGCATCATTTAAATTCCACTATGGTGGCACACAAGGCCAAAATTGTGAAAACTGTATGACTAACTGTATATACACACACACACATACTGTATATATACGTGTCATGCCGCATTTTGAAATCAGTGTCAGTTACGTACCTTCAGCTTTAATAGTGTTTCGTAGCTTTTCTCTTTTGTTATAATTCAACTACTATACATTATTATGGCCAATAAACATGTGTGCGGTGTTGGGATTGTCACAAAAAATTGAAATTATTAAACGTTTACGAAACGACAAAGTATTGCTTCAATTTACAGAGTAGGAAGAACAACCGTGAACGATATAAAGTATGATGCCAACAAAATTGAAAAACATGTCAAAAATCTAAACCACTGATGGTAATGTTCTTCTGCTTTGTAATTTTCATTTTAAATTCTGTTTAGGGCTGGGAAGTTAATGCGTTATTATCGTCGGTGTTAATTATTGTGTTAATGCGCGATAAAATAATTGTGTTAACACAGTTTTTGTTGTTATTATTTTGAAAGCCTCAGTCTCGCTAACAATCAATAGAGATCAGTGATCTTCTTGTTACAGCTCTTTTTGATACACTTTTGCTAGAAGGAAAGTGAACTTTGTTGATTTGACCTTGATTCCCTGCACGTGCATGAGTAGCAAACAGCAAACAGATTCTAAAATGTCATGGAGAGAGATACCAAAGTGAATGCTCAAAGCAAAATAATCTGTGGGTGACTTTTTTCGTATTATCACTGAATAGGACTCTGATTTGTCAGACTCCGATTTTGATGCAAGTGATCTGGAGATGTAGATCAAAAGCAAAACTGAGGTACCGGCATCAGCAGATCGGTCCCCAACAGGTGCTGAACATGTTCATGTAGCTGATGCACCTATGCCAATGTTCGCCTTGGAGGACAGATAGTTACGATGACATACATTTGTATATCCAATTCATTATAATAACTATTTATTCAAAATCTGTACTAACCCCTACTCTCTCTTCTGTTTCCTTTTCCGGTGTCCTGTTGGTGGTGGCTTGCGCCACCACCATCTACCGAAAGCACCATGATGTTCCAACAATGATGGATGGATTAAAAGTCAGAAGTCTGTATGACCATCAGCATCAAGTGACTCCGTGAGAACCCTAACTACAAAGAGGACTATTTCATTTATATTAGGTAGAATGCCCAGAGGGGACTGGGCGGTCTCGTGGCCTGGAACCCCTACAGATTTTATTTTTTTCTCCAGCCTTCTGGAGTTTTTTTTTTGTTTTTTCTGTCCACCCTGGCCATCGGACCTTACTCCTTTTCTATGTTAACTAATGTTGTCTTATTTTAATTTCTTACTTTGTCTTTTATTTTTCTTTTCTTCATTATGTAAAGCACTTTGAGCTACTTTTTGTATGAAAATGTGCTATATAAATAAATGTTGTTGTTGTTGACAGGAGATACATACCACATTGCATCTCACAGCAATTGCCACTCCTGCGCACCTGTCTCACAAAGGCAGCCAGGCAGCTAGCCCACCGTGCATTCCTGCCGGCCGTCGAGCCGCAGCAAACTGCAAACAGGCACCGACAGCAAGCGCAACAGACTTTTTATGTTGATTTATGTGTGAAACCATTGCTTTGTACGCTAACTGAGCTTTTTGGAAAGAATATTAGCTCTCAAAGAGTTGCTACTGAACTAGACTGTTTATGCTGCTCCCTGATAAAAGAAAATATTTCTGCTGGTATCTCAAATAAAAAAGAAAATAGATTTAGAAATGTTAACCTGCTGTTGCTCAGAAGGTGCCTGTTATAATGCTGTGATCATGGCTCTGGACTCTGAGGGTAACTTGTATTTCTATAACAAACAAGATAAAACGTTAATGCCTTGGCAGTGGCAAATAGCTTTGGTTTTATATTTGATTTGATTACATTAATGTTAAAGTTGAGATTTACAAGAAATATTTTAACTGCTACTATGTAATTGGAATACTGCTGTTAAAAAGCGTTTGCAAACCAAATACACACAATACACTGCTTTTGAGTTCATTAATGAATTTTGCACATAACAATGTGATTGTTTTCGATTAATAGTGATTAATCACAGACAATCATGTGATTAATCGCTGCCCAGCACTAATTCTGTTAAATTATGTTTTGTTAATTTATTGTGATGTGCAGGCAGCTTGTGATGCACTGTGCTGGAGCAGAAAGGGAGGAGTGCTGTGTAAGTGATAGGACTAGATGAAGGGCTTCTGTTCTGAGAGGGGAGGACACGCCTCTTAGGAGATGAGTGAAAGGAAAAGTTAGGAGAAAAAGGAAGGTGCGACATAAGGGAGTTTTGAGTAGGGAACCAGAAGACAATAAGCAGTAGTGTTTGCAGTATAGAAAAAGACAGAAACTGAATGGCAGGACATAATTATCGGTCAGGAAAGCTTTCTTTTATTGTTTTGGAGATGTGCTCTGTAACCCAGGTAATTAAGTATAGACAGGTCACCATTTGTTACGGAATGAAGAGTCCAAGTAAAATGTAAAAAACTCCAGTACCTCTGAGTTGTATTTGCTTATTACAATATTATATAAAATAATTTTGTTAGGGCGGCACGGTGGTGCAGTGGGTAGCGCTGCTGCCTCGCAGTTGGGAGATCTGGGGACCTAGGTTCGCTTCCCGGGTCCTCCCTGCGTGGAGTTTGCATGTTCTCCCCGTGTGTGCATGGGTTTCCTCCGGGCGCTCCGGTTTCCTCCCACAGTCCAAAGACATGCAGGTTAGGTGGATTGGTGACTCTAAATTGGCCCTAGTGTGTGCTTGGTGTGTGGGTGTGTTTGTGTGTGTCCTGCGGTGGGTTGGCACCCTGCCTGGGATTGGTTCCTGCCTTGTGCCCTGTGTTGGCTGGGATTGGCTCCAGCAGACCCCTGTGACCCTGTGTTCGGATTCAGCGGGTTGGAAAATGGATGGATGGATGGATAATTTTGTTAATGTTATATTTTGTTAACATATTTTTTTATTGTAAATAAATACAACTATTCACTAAACTAATCTACTGTATATCATTTTTAAAGTAGCTATTCTGTTATCCATCTTTTCTCTCATCAGTCAAGGAAGCCGTCCCAACCCCTGATGGATAATCAAGGTTTTACTGTATTAACATTGTTAATGAAGCAGTGCCAAATTAATATATGTCTATTAACAGTAATAGCGGGACACTGAAGTCAACTTCACCTAATCATTTTCTATGTTATTTCTTAATAATGATCAACAGAAACCAGAAGAACCACCCCAAACAAAAAATGCAAATACAACATTTATTTATATAGCACATTTTCATACAAATGTTGTAGCTCAATGTGCTTTACAACATGAAGAAAGAAATCTTTACAAAAAATAAAAAATATAAAAATAAAATTAGGCTAAATAACAAAGAATAAAGTAAGGTCTGATTGCTGGAAGGATATAAAAAACAACTCCAGAGGGCTGGAGAAAAAAAAAAAAATCTGCATGGGTTCAGAGGCCACGAGATCGCCCAGCCCACACTGGGCATTCTATCAAACATAAATGATCTAAATCAGTCCTTATGGTTTTTAGGCTTCACATGGAAGAATTAGATGGTGATGAGCATGTGGTCATCTGGCCTTCAATATATCAATGTAGGGTCTGCATGGTGCCATTATCAGGTGGTGGAGTCGCACACCAACAAAGACGCTGATGAGGAGGTGAAAGGGAATTTAAAGCTGCCCAGCATTATGAATATTTTTGTGGGCTTCAGGGTTTCTAGTGTTAATACATTACCCCCAACACTGCAAGGAACAGAACTGAATGGGAATAATGCACATTTTCTAGCTAATTTAGCCAGGACCAGGTATTTTTCCTTCTGTAGCTTCCACCACAGCAATAAGAGCAAGTCAGTGTTCATTTATTGTTTATGTACGTATTACTCAACAACTGATTTTATGGCAAAGGAGCGAGGTATGAATAGTACATCTTCAGAGTCGGATGACAGTTTGCTTCAAGGAAACTACTACTGAAGTAGTAATAATAATAATAGCAGTTCACTACTCAAAACAGTAAATGCAGGGAAGCCCCAGGATCAAACCCATAACCTATTTATTACGAGACACCAGTTCTTACTTTACATCGAGTGATATTTGGGCTTCAGTTTTTACACATTGACTGCAACAATGAAATTGAACAATTTTTTTTCTTTGGGTATATTCTTTAATAAAAGCAGACTTCTTTTGTTATACCTTTTGTGAAAATGTTTATTTGATATTTGGACTTCAGACATCACACATTATACACTTCGTGTCAGCATTTTGTCGTTATAACTATAACATGAAAACAGTATAGGGTAAAGTGACTTCAGCTGAGAGAATTCTGCATCTGACTTCAGCTGCCTCGGTGGGGGATGAGTGAGCAGTTTGCCTGCTGACAGTGCTGACTGAAACATTTGCAAAAACCAAGGCTCTGATGAGGAGGTGCGAGGGAATTTAAGGTGACCCAGCATTATAAATATTTTCATGGACTACAGGAATTCTAGTCATAAAAGTTATGTAGTTAGATTACTTTTTAAAGTAATGAGTAATTTAACGCAAATTTTTTTTCTTTAAATTGCTACAAAAGCTTATTTTTGCCACCCCAAAAAAAACCAAAACCAAATATGCTATTACTGCATTATTTCACAGAAGTATTGCCTTTTTCCACCAAAGACATTGCCTGCTGGAGCTCTATCATCATGCACACAGGTGCTCCAGTCATGAGTTGACAGGTAGTAAGGAAGGGGTAAATGACATGCCTGTCATACAAGCAAGAAAAATTATTAAACAAAAGTTAGAGGTAAACATTTAAAACTGTACATGCTTTGGGTAAAAGGTAATGCTCCCAGTTTATTGTCACAGGGAGGTAGTGATCTTTGTAGCAGCATAAGGTAAAAGGTAAGAAGCAACTGTATTAAGACAGTACGCTGATCCTTTGCAAGACACAGCCAAATCAGAATAGAGTGTGCAACATAAAATCCAGTACAGAAAATAAAGTGTCAGTTTACTTTTACTCCAATTATTTGTTATAAATATGGTGAAACAATGCAATTGGGTGGTGCAACGGCTAATATTCATATCGCAAATCTTTAGAGGTTTATTTTTATGATAAAATAGGGGATAGATATCATTTACCTCTCAGCACATAAAGGACTAAACTTACTTTCTTAATTGAGAAGTAGTTGACCAGTACATTTAAATTAAAACATACTTTACTGCAGTTTATGTTCTACTGCATCCAATGTTAGAACTGACATTCAAAGAAATAAAAGCTTAAAATATGGAGCACCATAGGTCGCATAATAAAATACACACAATTGAATCCTGCTTTATATTATCACCCTGATCTAGAATGGAATAGTATCAAAAGTTGCAGTATTCTTTTTTTTTCCCCTCTTTGCTTAAGAAAATTGATTTATATTGATAACAAGCATTAGTTTCATATATATCTACTCGAAGGTAAAGGAGCACACTGTAATGGATTATATCTTATATTAAGCAACTAAGATAATATACTTAGTTATTCTTTTTTTAAGTAATGAGTAATGTAATTAGTAATAAGTTAATTTTAAAAGCAAACATAAATACAGATATATAGATACATAGATACAGATATACAGATAAATACTGTAGATATAGTCGCATTCAGGGCCCACAGTTCCACAGAAAATACTCCTTTCAAAAAAAAAAGTAAGCACAGTTTATTCTTGAACTTGAAAGAAGAGTACTGGGAGTCTTTTAAAGGCAGACCAAAAACATGATACACTCATTTGACTCCAGTCATCTCTTCGCAGAAATTAAAAGAATTCACAGGCATCACCATTAGTGTACCATCTAAAACTCTGCCAGGTAGTAAACCTAGTATATAATAGGTTGCTGAGCTTGAAATGTTTGTGAAGTGTGAGACATGCAGCTGATCCTACACTGTCAAAGGGTTACATGCTGAAAAAATGTGTGCTTTCTCTGTAATTAACCCAGCTCTAGAAAATGAAAGTGCAGCCAAAACATATGTGACATATACATATACACAAAGACACATACACACACACAAACATTAACAATAATTTACTTTTATATAGCCCAAAATCACAAAACAACCACCTGAATGGGTTTTAACTGGCCATGTTTAATTGATAGCCCCCAGCCATAACTCTCAAAGATGATAAAGAAAAAAACACCTTGCATGAAGAAAAAGGTATAATCTTCAGATGGGTGAAGGGAGTCCACATTCCAGGCAGGTTGGGCATACAATGAGTGTAAAAAAATAATAATAATAGGGTAAAATACAAAACAGAAAACCAGAATGAAAGTAGTCCTCTTCTCAGAGGTAGAAGTCTTCCACCCGGTTATATTTCTTCAAGACATAAGCAGCATATCCTTTAAGTCCTATAAGGGTGTCCATGGATCATACTTATTTTACTAGCACATCCCACAGATGCTTGATCACACTGAGATCTGGGAAATTTGGAGGCCAAGTCAACACACTGAACACTGTCATGTTCCTCTAACCATTCCTGAATAAATTATGCAGTGTGACAGGGAGCATTATCCTGCTGAAAGTGGCCACTGCCATCAAGGAATACCAATGGCATGATGGGGTATACATGGTCTGCAACAATTTTTAGGTAGGTGGTGCACATCAAGGTATCATTCACATGAATGCAAAGACCCAGGGTTTCTCAGCAGAACATTGTCCAGAGCATCACACTACATCCACTAGCTTGCCCTCTTCACATAGTGCATCTGCTGCCATTTCTTCCCCAGGTAAATAATGCACTTGGCCATTCACATGATCTAAAAGAAAACGTGATTCATCAGACCAGATCACATTCTTCCACTGCACCAAAGCCCAGTTCTGATGCTCACATGACCATTGTAGGCGCTTCTGGCAGTGGACAGGGGTCAGTATGAGCACTCTGAACAATCAGTCATCTAGCCATCACAATTTGGCCCTTGTCAAAGTTTCTTGGATTTGAAAACATCACTTTCAAAAAATTTGTTTTAAAATTGATTTAAAAGACAAAACCTAGTAAACTGATCACTTGAAATATTAATACTACCATTACAACAAGGGATTTAAGTCTACTAAAACAACTCTAGACCCTAATTCAATTTTATCAAAGGATATAGAGAGAATATTTTGCTCATGTAGGCAAATTGACTCTGTAGTATGCATTGACAAAAAAGTTTGAAAGAGAAAAAGTGGAACAGAGTCAATAAATAATTGGAAAAAGGAAAACCTGCATCACTAAAAAAGTGATAGAAAAATGCAACATTATGGAGACTGTTACAGTTAAACGAAATCTTAACATTTAACAAACAATGTCATTTTCCAACTTAGACACAGACCCAAAGGGATCTCAGGACTGTATTAATGTAAGCTGTTGGAAATCTTACTAAATACTTTTTCAATTGTACTTGAAAAATTAAAAGACTGCATTTGAAATTACTACTATGATTATCTAATGCTAAAGACTTTTCAATGCAAAGAGTACACCCAAATAATATGTATCATGTTTTTTTTAAAAAAGAAATTTAAATTAAAAAAAAAAAAAAAGCATAAGGATGCTTTAGGCCCCCCAAATATAAATACATCATATATTAATGCTAACTACAACATGAATATAAACTATTTTTTTCCTCTATCACAGACTTCTCAAAACCCTCAAAAATATAAGTAACAAAATAAATCTATATTCTAAATGGATATCAAGGCACATTTCATGAATGATTAGGAAATTAGTCTAGGTCTAAAAGAAAGACGGAAGATACACAAGTACACTAAAAATAAGAAAAACAAAAGTCAACAATTTCTCCCTATAAAAGGGCACTGAAAACGTGACCTCCATATTCAAAATAAGCAATGTACCATCTCTGCTAGTTTTAAAAACATTGATTAAATGTATTTCTGAAGTAAAATCATCAGATAATATAGATAGGACAGTGAAAAGTTATCATTTTACTGAAAAGTCAATATTCTACCAAGCCAACTGACGATGAAGTACATCCATTTAAATTAAGTTCAACTACTTCATTGGATTAGCTGAATAGACCTTCAGATAACCTTTAAAGTTGTATGGAATTTACACCAAATCTAGTAATGATTTGGATGATAAATTAGACTGGACTGCCAATACTGATGCGCTGTGCAAGAAAGGACAGAGCCGACTATACTTCCTTAGAAGGCTGGCGTCCTTCAACATCTGCAATAAGATGCTGCAGATGTTCTATTAGACAGTTGTGGCGAGCGCCCTCTTCTACGCGGTGGTGTGCTGGGAGGGGGCAGCATTAAGAGGAAAGACGCCTCATGCCTGGACAAACTGGTGAGGAAGGCAGGCTCTGTTGTTGTTGGCATGGAGCTGGACAGTTTAACATCTGTGGCAGAGCAAAGGGCGCTCAGTAGGCTCCTATCAATTATGGAGAATCCACTGCATCCACTAAATAGTGTCGTCTCCAGACAGCTGCTGTCACTGTCCTGCTCCACTGACAGATTGAGGAGATCGTTCCTCCCCCAAACTATGCGACTCTTCAATTCCACCCGGGGGTGTAAACGTTAACATTTAACATTATACAAAGTTATTGCCTGTTTTTTCACCTGCATTATTATCATTCTTTAATTTAATATTATTTATTGTATCATTATGCTGCTGCTGGAGAATGTGAATTTCCCATTGGGATTAATAAAGTATCTATCTATCTATCTAAACACAAATGCTCTTTTGATCCTGATTTTCTAGACTCACAATGAATGCAAGTCAACTTAAATGACAAATTGACATAATGATCTTAGATATTTAACTAAAATAAGAAAAAATGCTTTAAAATATGTAGTTTGATACCTTTACTCTGGCTATTAAACAACCCTTTCCAGTATCCAGTAAGAATAAAAAAAAAGGGCAACATTCATTATTTTTTTCCTTTTATTATTAACTTGCATGCAAATCAGCATTTTAAATGAGGCTCCTGCTATCAGGTGAAGAAGGGATGAAAACAGTCTTCTTCAGATCCAGCATATTACAGTTTTAAGGCACCATCTATTGGACAAAAATTGCAAAATTTTTATCTATTACACAATTTCCACAACAATAAAAAAACTTAAACAAAAGAAAAATTCTAAGAAGATTTCAAAAATTGAATCCAGTATTACATAAAACATAATAAGGAAATTATCCTAACTACAGCCTATTAGTATGATCTTACTAAAATAATAAATCAAGAAACATCAAATAAAGTTTGTTTTATTTCCACCTAGTTATGATTTTTAGAAAAAATGATTTACAAATCTGAAATACAATAATTACTAAAAGAGTCAAATTAAATAAAAATCTAGAAAGTAAACAGAGAGTAATATGTTATTTTTCCACTTGGCCCAATTATAGCCCTTGTACAACTTAGTCAATCAGCCAATTTCTTACATCTATTTTTCTTTAGACAATTGCTATATTTTGAAGTACAGTTCTAATATGGAAATGTTGCAGAATAGTTTGGCAATCCAATAAAGAAATTTTAATAGTGTAATCAGCGTTACCACTAAAATTTGCAAAGCTCAGTGTCTTCCACTAGGTGGCAGAGCCCTCCTTGCATCCACCCATTCGTGTTGTACTCCATATAGTCAAATACAAATTAAGCAATTAAACCTTTATTTTATTGTTAGTATAAAATGAAAGGATATGAATTTGTTACATATTGTAAATGCAAACATGATTATTTTAAGGGACTATTTTTTGTTTTAACCCTTTTTATTATAATTTGTTAAACAAAAGATTTTCACCTCAGATCATTTAATTTACATTTTTTCAAAAAGACTTACTGAGCACAAGAAAACACTTATTTTTAACATTTAATAACTATTTATTTATAATTAAAGTTATTCATTTAATTTATCATCACAAACTGAATGTCTGAATGTTTCATTCGAAGCCCAAGACCAGTGTTACTTAAGGTTCGGAAAGCTATATTGGCGTTATCAAGACAAGTCAAGTAACTTTATTGTCTTACCATCAGTACATCGTATTACAGCATACATTGGTATAAAATAATGTTCACCAGGACCACAGTTCAACATATAAACACAGGACAAGTGCAAGAAAAGAAATATACTATAAATAGAGGTAAAGAGGAAAATGAATAGATAGTGATAAATTAAAATATACAGTGATAAATAAATAAGAACAACTAACAATAAAAGGGTAGAGCAGTCAACAATTTCAGAAATGTACTGCACATAAAACAAACTACTAGAAATAGATCTATGGGGAGGGGGGCAGCACAGAGTTCAGAATCCAGATATCCAATGAGTAGAAGATGCTGCAGAACTGGTTTTGATACTACAGAACCTTCTGTCAGATGGAAGTAGAATGAGTCTGTGGAAGAGGTGGGATCAGACCTGCACAAAAACGAAGGCTGTACACATGCAATCACTTGACAGAAAGGTCTTCAATGGAGAGCAGAGAGGTCCCAGTGATCTTTTCTGCTGTGTGCACTATCCATTGTAGAACCTTACAGTCAGAGGCACTGTAATTCCCAACCAGACAGTGATATAGCTAGTTAGAACACTCTCAATCGTACCGATGCAGAATGTGGTGAGAATGGGGAGAACGTAAGCTTGCCTTTCTGAGCCACCAAAGGAGGCAGAGATATTGCTGTGCCTTCTTGGCTATGGAGGCACACATTTTTTTGTTTAAAAATATGCTTTTATTGATGAGGACTTTGTTTTTCATTGAATGAACTTGTTTCTGTTAAAAGTCAGATGTTTCTCATTTTTTCAATGTAAGATGATAATTGTAAACTGGAAGAAACTCTGATGGGATGAGTTCTGGCAGACCCAAAGTCACAACCTAATCAGAAGACAAGTTTCTGTGGGTCACCAGAAATTTGCGTGATAGGCACATCACAGCACAACAGCTTCAAGCACAGCCTAAAAGTAGTCAAAAAAAAAAAAAAAGAAAGTCTCAGTTTCTACTGTGAAGAGGAGACTTTGTGCTGCAAGCTTGGCAGAGAGAGTAGCAGTAAGAAAGACATTCCTTAAAGGACAAAATAGGGACTAGAAGACTGGAAGAAAGTCTTATAGACCAATGTATCAAAATTTGACATGTTCGGTGCATCACTCAAGGGGTTTGTACACAGTCAATTTGGTGGAAGGATGGCTCCTCAGTGTGTGACACCAACTATTAAATATGAAGGAGGAAGTGTGATGGTCTAGATTTCTTTTGCAAGAGAGAGTTGGTGACTTGCACAGAGTGACTGGGGTTACCATAGTTTGGCTGTTATATCAGCAAGTGGTGGCTATTTTGATTAATCAAAAATCTGAATAAAATTTTGAACACTTAATTATTATTTGCCTTATTGTTTCTATTTGCCATTATTAATTTGTTTTATGCCTTGATTTCATGAAACGTGAAGACATTAAACTGCACGCGTTTTCATAAAAACTGAAAGAACTAAGGCGTTCTATGACCTTTGATCAGTAGTGTCTGTGTATATTAATTTAACTTGTTTTAAATTGGAACTTTCACTCCCAGTATACATAATCATAGTATACTACATATCTGAGCCAAAGAGAGTTCTTCAGTGGGGCTTGCTGATGATTGTACATCCAGTTCAGTGAAGTGCAAGAGGCATTCTTCTTGCAGACGGCTTCTGGCTTCTAGTTAGTCCCTCACCATTAAATACTCACAAATTTTGTATATTCAGTATGCTTTTTATGAAACCCGCCATATATGGTTAAATACCCTCTGAGCCAAAGTTAAACCGTATACGGACTGTGGTCTTCCAAGACCCAAAGAGCACCATTTTTCTGATCACTGTACAGTGCACCTGCTCTATTCACTCAAGGCCTCTGCCTGAAAGTGATGAGTCAGGCCACTTTAATCAACCAAACTCCCTGCCTGAAATAACTGCCCCCAAATCAGCAAAATTAGTGTCCCTCTACAACACAGTAACAACCCCTATCCAGAACTCTATTCTTCCTTGTGCCTTCTGCCTATATAACAATATACTGCGATTCAATTTTCTCCTTTATTATCATATTTTTGCATAAGAACATATAGTGTTGAAAACTTCTAAAATGAACATTCTTAAAATGAACACATAAAATTTCTTACACTGCAAACTAAGAACTTTTTAGGGAGCCCATAAATTGTGTTTACTTCTCACCTGTGTAGAATCACATCACTGTTTTTATTTCAGCAAAAAAATCAGTAATAGTATGAAGGCTCAATATTTAATGAAGAGACCAAATTTCTCATTTTCTTCACTTCATGAAAGTAGTCAAATATGCCTTTTGTTTAGTTTTAGGATACATGATATGGTCTATAATGTTACTGTATATATTTATTACTACTTATTAAAACAACTCAGAATGAAGTCTGCACTTCGAACTCACAGACATAATGCCAACAATTAAAAAAAAAAAAAAAAAAAACCTGAAGAACTAAGTTCTGTATGAAGCGGTATTTGGTTAATAATCATCTTTGTGTGGCACTTAACTAAGACTCCTGCATGAAATACTCCTGCATGGAATATCTGCTAAAAACAATTTCACTTTTAATTTCAACAAAAATCAAAGTACCAAATATGCATAATTGTATACCATATAGTCCATATACTGTATCTGTAAATAAACATTTTATTTGTTAATTATTTGATGCTGTGTTGTTTTGAAAACAGTATCAAGTTATTTTGGGAGTGGCTAAAGCAAGAAAATGTACCATTGTCCTAACACTAGGCAAATGATCTAAAATTAATCGACAATGACAATCAAAACCTTTAATTGGCATAATCTTGCCCATGGCAGTTATTTTGTTTATTCTTTTTTTTGTCTCACCAGTTTACCCAGTGTGTGCTCATGTACCATGCTACTTGGTAGCTTATTCTAAGTGTCTATTGTTCTCTCTGTATATAAAAATTTGTGTAAAATTTACCCTTAAGTTTCCAACTGTGTTTTTTGTTGAACTCATTTTAAAATAACAGTCTCGATCCACTGTACTAATTCCCTTCATAATTGTAAACACTTCAATAATGTCACCTCTTATTCTCCTAATCTTCTTTTGCTTAATCAAAATGGGGATACCAGGGTGGTGACTAGCTGCTATATTATTTCTGTACTTGTTTGTGTGTATCATAAATGATAAAGTTTACATGTTTTTATATGCCTTATTTTTAAAATTCTCCTAAAATTAGTGAAGACACAACAAGATGATGTTTGCTTACAAGAGATGCAAGTTTTTTCTTTTTTTTATACTTTTCGCTATATTTAAAATAATAATAATAATAATAATAATAAATTTTATTTATATTGCACTTTATAATAATGCATTTTGTTTGCAAAAAATATAAGCTATTTAATTTTCTACTTTTTTAGGGAACTTGCTTTTTACATTAAAACTAAAATGTCACCTTTTTCATAAGACGTTTCATTTCAAGTAATGGGTGCTTTGATTTCAGTTCTTCAAAATATTCAATACATAATCATAAATATTTCATTTCTGTGTGTTTCCTTCACTTATTTGAAAATCACAAAGATTTGCACTCTTTCATTTGAAAAAATAAATCTCTGGTTTAATAATTGAGCATATTTACAGTACAAACCTAGTCAGTGAACTTTTTTTATACTGTAAATGCCTTCTGGGAGTCTAAACTTTAGCCCACCTTTGGAAATTACTTTCAAAATAAATGTATCTCCAAGTCTGCTATTGTTCCCAAGTGGTCCCTAACTGCAGCTGGAGTTTGTTTTTTCCATTTTGTCTCCAGTGAGATTAGGATCAAATTCATTCAGTAGAGAAAGAACAGAGTTTGAACTATGGTAAAACAAATAATACATGAAATACAAAAAAAGTACCATATTCAACATTCATCACCTTTGGAACTACAATGTAAATTATATCTGTTTAAGTAGAACAACAAAAGTGACAGAATAATAATGTACAATGCACATTATTAAGGAAATTTTAAAAAGTAGTGATTTTTTTTAACCTTAACAAAAAGTACATGGTCTGTATGGTATTAATATGGAAATTAAGGACAATTATCCACCTGATGTCAACACATTTATCTCCCTGTTATGTGTGCTAATCTCTAAATTATAAGTAAATAACGGAAGTATTACCTAATATTTGAAGCATTCAACATTCTGAACACAAGAAACCAAATGCAACGACCAAAAGTAACAGTACAGCTTATCTCTGTTATACTCCCAAAGGAAATCAACTGGCATCTTTGAAAGCATACATGGATTTAAAGAGGAACTAATATGCAAACATTTGGCAAATTAATATTGCAAAGGACACAGCTTATTCAAATACCTCAACAAGCAACAAGATTTTTTTTTTTTTTTTAATTCAAGTTGTTCTGGTCTGAAGACCAGACTTGATTTTTTCCTTTAGTATTAATGAAGTAAGGCAAATATATTTGTTCTCCATTCTTTCATTGTGCAAAATGCCCAATATACATTTACAAAGTTGGAAATACTATAATATTTTTCTTAAAACAATTATTAATGGTTAATGATATGTCTGCAGTTCCTCATTCTAAAGATAGATTGAAAGATAGATCGTTATTGAACCTAATGGAAAATTCATGTGCTTCAATAACACCATACAGCATTTCCTATAATACAAAAAATAACCAAAAATAGGTCTAAATTGTACATAAATGCAATATTGACAAAATGAAATATAATACAGCCAATATAAAACACACAGAGTCCCAGAAACAATATGATACTCATCATGTTAATGTATGTTTTCTAACTAACAGACACATTAGGAAGAGCCATTACACATGTGTCTACGGCTATGGACCAAAAACAGTCTCAGTAACATCTGTTTGCAAAAGATAGTGGATTGAGCCAATGACTAAAGGTGCTCTAGGATAATGTCACATGGAAATGATGACCAATATTAGTTACAATGGCATCTAAATTTTGCTATCATTCTCCTTTCCGAGTAAATGTTAGTCCCCATCATACTCGTACCATTGGGTAGAACAGTACACTAGCAACTATGGACAAAAATATTCCACCATACAACATCTCATTACACATATTACAGGGCCTGAACCTCTTCAATAACAAAAGAGTCTATTCTAGCCCTTTTTGTGCAGTAGGGCTGTGTTGACTACTTGTCTACTCTTCAGAATTATCTACAGATGTTTATACATCTGTAACATGTTTACTCTCATCTATTTCAGTTGATCTCAAGGTATCCCCTGTGATTTTTTTTCCCTAAATGTTTTTTAATAGAAATTTGAAAGACAAGAATGTAGCAGCTTTTTGCACCAAATTCAGTTTTGAAATGGTAATGCAGTGCTAAGGGTCAAAATTCAATAGGATGGGGTTGATTCTGTCAACAATCTCAGAAGCACTCTGTCAACTTCAAATGCCACACAGAACACAGTCATTATTGGACCACTGACAAACAGTGATGTACATTTATAAACATACGTATATTAGAGATGCTGCATTTGAAAAAAAATTACACAACAAGAAGCAATCTAAAAATATGTACAAAATCTATCCATGACAATAAACCCAGATAGCAATTGGTACCTATTTTTGGCTCAAGCTTAAATTATTCATTTTCACTACTTAATTCTTAAAACAACTTGGCTTCTTACCAACTTGGCTTTAGACGTTTATCCAATTTCTAAAAACATGCAAGCTATGTTAACTGGAAACAATAAATTAACCAAGTTCAAGTAAGTGTGTATATATGTACATATATATATATATATACACACACAGTGATCCCTCGCTGTATCGCGCTTCGCCTTTTGCGGCTTCACTCTATCGCGGATTTTATATGTAAGCATATTTAAATATATATCACGGATTTTTTGCTGGTTCGCGGATTTCTGAGGACAATGGGTCTTTTAATTTCTGGTACATGCTTCCTCAGTTGGTTTGCCCAGTTGATTTCATACAAGGGACGCTATTGGCAGATGGCTGAGAAGCTACCCAACTTACTTTTCTCTTTCTCTCTCTTGCGCTGACTCTCTCTGATCCTGACGTAGGGGGTGTGAGCAGGGGGGCTGTTCGCACACCTAGACGATACGGACGCTCATCTAAAAATGCTGAAAGATTATCTTCACGTTGCTACCTTCTGTGCAGCTGCTTAGTGAAGCGACATGCTGCAAAGTGCTTTGCATACTTAAAAGCTCAAAGGGCACGTATTGATTTTTGCTCTCTCTCTCTCTCTCTCTCTCTCTCTCTGCTCCTGACAGAGGGGGTGTGAGCTGCTGCCTTCAACAGCTTTGTGCCGGGGTGCTTCGCATACTTAAAATCCAAACAGTCCTATTGATTTGTTTGCTTTCTCTGTCTTTATGACAGTCTCTGCTCCTGACGCACTCTCCTTTGAAGAGGAAGATATGTTTGCATTCTTTTAATTGTGAGACAGAACTGTCATCTCTGTCTTGTCATGGAGCACAGTTTAAACTTTTGAAAAAGAGACAAATGTTTGTTTGCAGTGTTTGAATAACGTTCCTGTCTCTCTACAACCTCCTGTGTTTCTGTGCAAATCTGTGACCCAAGCATGACAATATAATAATAACCATATAAACATATGGTTTCTACTTCACGGATTTTCTTATTTCGCGGGTGGCTCTGGAACGCAACCCCCGCGATGGAGGAGGGATTACTGTATATATATATAGATATAGATATATAGATAGATATAGATATATAATATATATATAGATAGATATATAATATATATATAGATATAATAT
>NC_041397.2:98546565-98556565 GCF_900747795.2 Erpetoichthys calabaricus | reverse complement strand
ATATATATATATATATATATATATATATATATATATATATATATATATATATATATATATATACACACATACATACATACATACATACATATACACACATAGATGCACTTACAATAACATAGAAATCAATATAAACAACATTAACATCATTATCATATGAGAATATGAAGTAATATATAAGAAGCACATTTCATATAAATATAAATTATTAAACAGTAAAATCTTCTTGTATAATTTGCTACCGTGGCTTTTCGTTGGTCTGTCCAGGATTTTAAATCACCTGTAGCTTGCAAACTGTTTCACCTATTGACTTGAAATGTGGTACACATATAATACGTCACGTCTGCTATCCGCTTTATGGGTGATGATTGTATTACTCTTTTTATGTTTATTTTATTTTAGAATCAACTCCTATCTGCGCACACCAGGGCGGCCGTGGGCAGATGCGTATGGTGTATTCACTCCATGTTATCGTGCATTGCGCTGTCACTGGTATTTTGATAAAAGAATTTGAACAATATATAAGAAGCGTATAAATTATTAAACAGTAAAACATTAACATTTAAGAAGTAAAGTTACATTGAGTACTACTGCAGTGCCTTCGGGTATACCTCATTTTTTCTTTGCCCATTACATGCTTAAATGTATACATTTTTTGGTGTACCTACCCGAGAACACGCGACATATAACCGACCGTGGGAGAAGCATGGATTTTAAAGAAGCGTTGAGTTCATCTGCTGGTCTCCCTCGTGGAATAACTGGTAATGTTTCACTAAAATCTACAGCGAGTAAAACGACATTACCTCCTTTTTTTTTTGTACGATCTGTGAGATGTTGCTTTTTTCGGTTCAAGGCTTCATAAGCTCTTTTATGTTCCATGGTGTACTTAATAAGTACTAATTATCCCAAACCATCATCTTTGAATGTTGCAAGACTTTCGCCTTGTATGTAGATCGGGGTAATTACATTCATTGCATTCCTAGTCTGAATCACAGTGTGATTGTATGGGTGGTTACCTGGCACTGTAGGGTTGCCACCCGTCCTTTAAAATACGGAATCGTGCCGCGTTTGAGAATGAAATTGCGCGTCCCGTTTTGAATCAATACTGGACGGGATTTATCCCATATTTTTGTAATCATTTTTTTTTTAAAGCAGCGTCTCATGCAAATCATCCCACACGCATTTTATGAAGATGCCTCCTTTCCTACTTTTGATTGGGTAATACTTGATGTCATCGTTAGTTTGATTGGTGTTTTTAACTGTCCAGTGAGGAGGGCGTGTCTTTTAAGTACAGTCTGCAAAGTGTTGGCACTGAGATGTGGCGTCAGCGCCATACTTGAAGCCCCTAACGTTGCGGTCAGCAAGTCGGCTAACATCCGCCATGTGCCGTCTTTCAGTTGCGAGAAGCAGATCATAGAATGGTTGAAACTGTTGCCCCTAACGTTGCGCGACGGCGTGTGGTTCGTTTATACCTCGTGTCTTCTCATTAAACTTTTATCTCGCGAATATGTTATTGCAACCCGCAGCGGGAGCGTTTCTATAAACTTTATTTAAACTTACGTTTTACACCGTGGTTTGTTTCCCTTATGAACATGCTTGTATGCTTAACTCGCTCCGTTCTCAATTGTTTAATTAATTTTTTGCTCTTCGCTGTTTGCGGCTGTTCCTCCATTTCCCCCTACTTCGTTCTTTTACCTTTTTAGTAAAAGGCGAGCTTTTAAGCCTGAGAAATCACCCCGTAAATGCACACGTTTAATTGGACATGTGTTAATATGTATGGTTACACAGTATTAAAAGACAGTGAACAACGTCAGTTACCTTTGTTCCCGCGTTTGATAAAAGGTGAGCTTTTAAGCCTGAGAAATCACCCCGTAAATGCACACGTTTAATTGCACATGTGTTAATATGTATGCTTACACAGTATTAAAAGACAGTCAAAAATTAACGTCATTTACCTTCGTTCCCGCGTGCGACTCGTGCTGTAAATCTCTTCCTTGTTTTTAGTTCACGTGATTACGTAGGAGGCGTGATGACGCGATACGTGACTCCGCCTCCTCCATTACAGTGTATGGACAAAAAATATGTTCCAGTTATGACCATTACGCTTTGAATTTCGAAATGAAACCTGCCTAACTTTTGTAAGTAAGCTGTAAGGAATGAGCCTGCCAAATTTCAGCCTTCCACCTACACGGGAAGTTGGAGAATTAGTGATGAGTGAGTCAGTCAGTCAGTCAGTCAGTGAGGGCTTTGCCTTTTATTATTATAGATTAGCTACTATAATAGCATAGAATTAAGTTTAAAAAAATAAACATTACATTTATAACAGTTTTAAAAGGTGAGGTATTTTGAAATAATGAGTCACAATAAAAAACTGTAATACCATTATGTAATGATGTGTGCTGGTACAATATATTTTTAATAAAATTTTAATTATCTACCAGATCATTCATAGATAGATAGATAGATATTTGGAGAGAGACAACATTTTTCTAATTTTGGTTCTCTACATTACCACAATGAATTTTAAATGAAACAACTCAGATGCAGATGAAGTGCAGACTTTCAGCTTTAATTCAGTGGGGTGAACAAAACAATTGCATAAAAATGCGAGGCAACTAAACCATTTTTTTAACACAATCCCTTCATTTCAGGGGCTCAAAAGTAATTGGACAAATTAAATAACTGGAAATAAAACGTTCATTTCTAATACTTGGTTGAGAACCCTTTGCTGGCAATGACAGCCTGAAGTCTTGAACTCATGGACATCACCAGATGCTGGGTTTCCTCCTTTTTAATGCTCTGCCAGGCCTTTACCTCAGCGGCTTTCAGTTGCTATTTGTTTGTGGGGCTTTCTGTCCGAAGTTTAGTGAAACGCATGCTCAATTGGGTTAAGATCAGGTGAC
Source organism: Erpetoichthys calabaricus (assembly GCF_900747795.2). Taxonomy (NCBI): domain Eukaryota; kingdom Metazoa; phylum Chordata; class Cladistia; order Polypteriformes; family Polypteridae; genus Erpetoichthys; species Erpetoichthys calabaricus. Next base: position 98,553,662 of record NC_041397.2, on the reverse strand, counting down.
TGACTTGGCCATTTAAGAATTTTCCACTTCTTTGCTTTAATAAACTCCTGGGTTGCTTTGGCTGTATGTTTTGGGTCATTGTCCATCTGTATCATGAAACGCCGCCCAATCAATTTGACTGCATTTAGCTGGATTTGAGCAGACAGTACGTCTCTGAACATCTCAGAATTCATTCGGCTGCTTCTGTCCAGTGTCACATCATCAATACACACTAGTGTCCCAGTGCCACTGGCAGCCATGCACGCCCAAGCCATCACAGTGCCTCCACTATGTTTTACAGATGATATGGAACAGCTCATTATCCAAAGCATACCACGCCTTCTCCATATATTTTTCTTGCCATCATTCTGGTAGAGGTTGATTTTGGTTTCATTTGTCCAAAGAATGTTTTTCCAGAACTGTGCTGGCTTTTTTAGATGTTCTTTAGCAAAGTCCAATCTAGCCTTTCTATTCTTGAAGCTTATGAGTAGCTTGCACCTTGCAGTGCACCCTCTGTATTTACTTTCATGCAGTCTTCTCTTTATGGTAGACTTGGATATCGATACGCCTACCCCCTGGAGAGTGTTGTTCACTTGGTTGGCTGTTGTGAAGAGGTTTCTCTTCACCATGGAAATGATTCTGCAATCATCCACCACTGTTGTCTTCCGTGGACGTGCAGGTCTTTTTGCGTTGCTGAGTTCACAGTGCTTGCTTTCTTTCTCAGGATGTACCAAACTGTAGATTTTGCCACTCGTAATATTGTAGCAATTTCTCGGATGGGTTTTTTTCTGTTTTCGCAGCTTAAGGATGGCTTCTTTCACCTGCATGAAGAGCTACTTTGACCGCATGTTGTCGGTTCACAGCAAAATCTTCCACATGCAAGCACCACACCTCAAATCAACTCCAGGCCTTTTATCTACTTAATTGATAAGGACATAATGACGGACTTGCCCACACCTGCCCATGAAATAGCCTTTGAGTCAAATGTCCAATTATTTTTGAGCCCCTGAAATGAAGGGATTGTGTTAAGAAAATGCTTTAGTTGCCTCACATTTTTATGCAATTGTTTTGTTCACCTCACTGAATTAAAGCTGAACGTCTGCACTTCAACTGCATCCGAGTTGTTTCATTTAAAATTCACTGTGGTAATGTACAGAACCAAAAATAAAAAAAAGTTGTCTCTGTCCAAATATTTATGGACCTAACTCTAGATAGATAGAGTTAGTGGCAGGTGGCTGGCGTCCATGCCCAGCCGGGATGCCCCTGCACTGTATCTTCAGGGGGAGCAACTCTGGATGGTGCAATACCTCCCACTGGATGCTAGATGGCCACCCCCCTGGTTTGGAGACGTGTTTCTGGCTCCCGTAGGGTTCCATGGGAGTTGGACTTGGATGAAGCCTTTTTGGGTCCCGCAGGCACCGCCAGGGGGTGCTGTAGCTGGGACTCCTGCGCCCCTGTGGGACACATATGCACCACACCCGGAAGTGAAGCCGGAACAAGCCAATCAAGCACCTGGAGCACTTCCGGGTGAATTACAAAAGGGGCCAGCAGCCACCACTCTTGGAGCCAGAGTCAGAAGGTGGAGGACAAAGCTAGACAGGAGGAGTGGTGGTGGTGCCAGAAGAGTGTGTCTTGAGTTAAGTGCTTTTGGGACTGTGTATTGCCTGTGGGGTTCACGGGGAAGACGTGCCCCACAGGTGAAGAAAAAGAAAAGTCTTTGTGCTTTTACACGTACCTCAGAGTAAGTCTGTGTCAGGTCGGGCACAATATAGTGCCATTTTAACACTATATTACATATATATTATATATAGATATTAGGCGAGTGTAATTTAACCCCAAGACATGATGGGGGACTGTCTAGTAACGGTCACTCTTCTCCTTCCCCTTCTGCAGAAAGGAAGCTTGACACCTCTCCCACTCTGACATCACTTCCGGGGTCAGATCACTTGGACTTGCCTCTTCCTCCCAGGATCAAACATAAGAGGAAAGAACCCATCTTGGGCAGACTGAATTTAATGAAGTCTCCATCTTGCGCTTTAATAAACGCTTTATTTTACGCCTTCTGCTTAACTTCAATATATGGGGCTTGCCTTCTGGTGCCCCAGATCCTTTATCTTGTGCCTTTGTCTCTTTACAACATACACACACATATACACATACATTAGAACAGAAGGATTATAATGCAAGAATCAAACATGTTATTTTCAGCCAAAAAACTCAAAGCATGTCTTAGTCAGTTACTGCTGTCAGTCAACAAATAATTGATTTGCTCATACCAAAATATTTTATTAAGTCATAATGCATAAAAATATTAGTAAGAAAAAAACTAACACTCCTTAATTATTTTAAACCAGTCAAATTTCTAACCACAGTAGTGAAGTTATGGAATCTATATATGGCAGGACAGTTGCAGAAGATGGCCATCTGATGAATTACCATCTGCGTAGTATCTTCCAAATGAAAAAACATGCATGTAAATGACACTTAATTGGTTTCACCAGTGAGTGGTAAAAAAATCTGATTGGTGATTAGTGAAAGATAATGAAATATGTTCCATGTGAGAAAAATGCAAGAAATAATCCATTAATAAGGAAATGACTCAAGTACCTGTGTCATGTAAAAGACTTAAGATCCAGGTATTATACAGCAAAAAATGAGTTACCACTTAATTGTGCTACATTATTTAAAAACATTGCTCATTTCAAGGCTAAGGGTAGCTACTTTTTAAAATATGAACATTGATAGAAACGCACAATATACATCAGAAAGAATAATGCCAGAGACGCTTGATATTTAGCATCAAAAATTACATTAATAACACTAAAAAATATACATTCTGAAGAGTTCATTATTTTATGTGATGAACCTACTGACAGAGGTTTTTAAAATATCAGATTGTGTACAACAAATAAAATTTGTCAACTTAAAAAAAGAGGTTATGCCTAGCTTTGTAGAAACATGCAATATTATTGATGGGAAAGCTAAGACTATTCCACTAATTGACTTCCAAATTTCCTCTGTCAGGGTGGCTAGTTCAACTCTGATCTAAAATACGCTAAACAACCCTCAGATTAAATATTATAGTGTCTGGGGACACTAAATGGCTGTCTTATGCCTCTACAATACTGTAGATTTCAGCAGACATTTAAAAAAAAAAAAAAAAAAAACACTCATTTATTCAGTAATGTTGCTTTTAAATGTGCCATCTTTATAACAATTTATTGTATTTAAAGGCGACTTTCGTGGCACTCAAGGAAACCTTAACAATAAGTAAAAGAAAAATAACAAAAACTAAATAAAATAACATGAAAAATAATATGAAAATTACGGTTAAAATTGGTCATAAAGTACAAAAATCATACAGTGAAAAAACAAAATCAGAGGAACTGGCAAGTTTAAAAAGTTTTAAGTATATATTTGAAGTTGGGAAGTGAATCAATGCTGCAGATATCTTGAGGGAGGGAGCTTTAAAAGTGAAGAGCAACAAAGCTAAAGGATCTATACCCCATGATAGATAAACAAGCAGAACGAATAACAAGGAGATCTGAATAAGAAGACCTAAGAGTACAACCGGGCATATAAATGTCTAACAGATCCGAGAGATGCCAGATGATGAAGAGCTTTGAAAGTTAATAGCAAAATCTTGAAATCAATATGATTTTTCACAGGAAGCCAGTGGAGTTTACAAAGAACTGGAGTACTGTGTTCTATTATTTATTCTGATAATAACACAAGCAGCAGAATTTTGAACCAGCTGGAGCCTATGTAAAAGCTTGTGAGGAAGGCCACTCAATATAGAATTAAGAGTAATCAATGTTACCAAAGCATTTACTAGGATAGCATTACTATTAGGTGTAAGAAATGGACAAAGACAATTTATATTGCGTGGTGAAAATATGCTAATGAGTGCTTTGAAACAAAGTGCTGTCAAGGATGGCACCCAAGCTCTTAACCTGAGAAGAAGGAGAAACTACAAAACCATTAATTGTCAAGGAAAAACCATCAAGATTGGAAAGTGTGGATTTAGTATCAATGAGGAACCTTCATTTTGTCATTATTAAGTTTTAGAAAATTAGAGAAAAACATGTCTTTTATTTCAGCAAGATAATCAGAGAGGATGAAAGGAGGAAGGGCAGAATTAGGCTTGATGGACAAATACAGTTGTCATCAGCATAGCAGTGAAACTGAATAACAAATCTCCTAAAAATATTGTCAAGTGGTAGAAGGTAGTTAATAAATAGAAGAGGGCCCAAAATAGAGTGCTGGGGAACACCACTGGTGACTGGGGTACGTTGCAATCTAAAATTCCTAAGATGAACAAACCAAGCACAACCAGAGAGATATGAAGCAAATCAAGTGTTGAAAATACCACTGATTCCAATACAAATTTTAGGAACAGTAGGGAGTGTAAAGGACAAAAGAGAATTTAAGCAAGACCTACCAAAAGCAAAATTAAAAGAATTGTGCAATAAACTTGTGTTAGATGCTCATGCATATTGTTAATTTCTGAAGTAAAGAATTTCATGAAAATATCACCTTGTTTAGTGGAGTAGAGGTGAGGTGCAAGGGCATTGGGTGGCTGCAGAACCTTATTAACCATAGAAAATAAAGCTCTAGAATTCCCTTCACCTAACCTAAACTGGCAGTGGAAAGAGCACCCTTACAAAGAAGTAAATGATCTTGGTATGTTTTTTTATGTTCAGCAGACCCTGTTTTAACAAACAGACATTCCAATCTACGTTCTTTAGCTTTAAGTTCACACAGCTCAGGAGAGTACCAAGAAAGAACAAGTAAAGGAAACAAACAGAGATTGTAAAGGAGGAAGATTATCAAGTAGACTATGTAATCCATCATTATAATGGGAAATCAGTTCATCAGTTGTGAGTAAATTATCTTTGTCTTTTGAGTGCCTGGCTCTCAAACTAATAACGAAATCAGGTCCTGTCTCACTCATTGTTCTTTATCGTCCCCCAAAATACAATGCATCCTTCTTATCTGATCTGATTGAACTTTTGACCCACCTAAGCTCTTACTCTCAGAGAATTATCCTTTTTGGTGATTTCAACATCCATATTGACATCCCCACATCTAAACTGAGGAATGAATTCCTATCCTTACTGGACTGCTTTGACTTGACACAACATGTTGATTTTCCAACCCACTCTGGTGGTCATATACTGGATTTGATCTGCACTTCTGGACTATCTGTTGCCAACATTTACAGCACTGATTTGGGACTCTCTGACCATAAAGCAGTATTTTTCACCGTTTCACTGCCTTTCCCTCCTCTTACCTGTAAACGACAAATTTCTTACAGAAACCTTAAAAATATCTGTCCCTCTATCCTTTCTGGATCCATTTCTGATCTTTTACTCTCTTCACCTATTCCACCAACACTAGATAGTCTTGTTGACCACTATAACTCAGCCCTTCATTCAGCATCAGATAAAACAGCTCCTTTAAAACATAAGGTGGTTTCCTTTAAACGTTCAGCTCCTTGGTATAACTCAGAATTGCGATCTATGAAAGCAGCTGGCCGACGCCTTGAGAGAATGTCACGTAAGACTGGCCTCACCGTGCACATCCAGGCTTTCTCTGACCACCAAAGAGCTTACAGAGAAACACTAACTTCTGCCAAGAACACCCATTACGGCAGAATAATAGAAAGTGGCCACGATAACCCAAGGGTTCTGTTCTCTGTAGTTAATAAACTACTCGAACCCGCATCTGGCCCAACTACCTCTTCTTCTGAAGTCTGTGAGGAATTCCTCCACTTTTTCCGTAACAAAATTAATGATCTAAATAATTCAATTAATACACCATCTGTTTATATCTCTCCCTGTTTTCCCACTCCATCCAGCTCCTTCTCTAAGTTCTCACCAGTCACATCTGCGTCTGTTAATAACCTGCTTTGTAAGATGAGGCCGACTACTTGTGTACTGGACCCCAGCCCCACCACACTACTTAAATCCTGTCTTCATGCCATAATCCCGACTGTTACAACAATAATAAACTCATCCCTTGACACTGGCTCTGTGCCGCTCACTTTTAAAATTGCTTCTGTAACCCCAATGTTAAAAAAGTCTGGTCTTGATGCTGACAATCTTAACAATTTCCGGCTTATTTCCCACTTACCTTTCCTGTCAAAAGTTCTTGAGCGTGTTGCAGCTTCCCAACTCACCAAGTACCTAACCTCTAATAATTTGATGGAACCCTTTCAGTCTGGTTTCAGGGTGCGGCACAGCTGTGAAACTGCTCAGCTACGGGTAACCAATGATTTGCTTATGGCAGCAGACTCTGGACAAACCAGCATATTAATTCTGTTAGACCTCAGTGCAGCACTTGACACTGTCAGACTTGACATCCTACTGTCCAGAATGGAGAACATGCTGGGTATCTCTGGCACTGCCCTCCAGTGGTTCAAGTCCTATCTGACTGATAGGCAAGAGTTTGTTAGTCTTGGCAAGAGCAGATCCAGCTCAGCGCCAGTCACACGAGTCCCTCAAGGCTCTGTCCTCGGTCCTCTGCTTTTCTGTATTTACATGCTTCCCCTTGGCCATATTATCCGTAGCTATGGACTGGGTTATCATTTTTATGCAGATGATACTCAACTCTATTTCAATGTTAAAAGTGGAACTTCATCAGAGCTTTCTCAGCTCACAACCTGCCTTAGTGAAATTAAAACCTGGATGGAGCAGAACTGTTTAAAATTAAATTGCAATAAAACTGAACTCCTGCAAATTGGGACTAAAATGCAACTTAATAAAATGAGCTCCTTCCCAGTCTATCTTGGCAGTGATCTCATCAGACCTGCCTCTACTTTAAAAAATCTTGGTGTCATTTTTGATTCATCCCTCTCTTATTCCGCCCACATAAATCACATTAAGAAACTTTCTTACTTTCACCTCCGTAACATATCCCGTGTTCGCTCCTTCCTCTCCTTTCCTAACGCCGAGAAACTTGTCCATGCTTTTATCACATCCCGCATCGATTATTGTAATTTCCTACTGGCAGGTGCCCCTTCTAATCTTACATCACAGCTCCAGCTTATTCAAAACTCAGCTGCAAGAGTCCTTACTGGAACCAGCAGCAGCGAGCACATCACACCCATCCTGCTC